>NC_055967.1:6556454-6566454 GCF_018492685.1 Alosa sapidissima | reverse complement strand
CTGCACAACAAACCTGATGGAGCGTCTCAGCACCACACACACACACACATGCCATAAATCACTCCTGACTTGCAGCACCCCTGTGCTAACAGAAATATTAGCTTTTTACGCTTGACTCATGTGGCGCTCCTCTGCCCTCCTGTGTGCCGGGGGGTGCATACGCGTGGGACTCTTCCATCTCCTTTCAGCGTTTGCCGTGACGCTTGTTTTGATTCGGGCGGCCATTGTGTCGAGCAGTAAAAAGGCACCTGACCCATGTGCTGAGTGGCATTAAAGCAGTTGACAGAAGAGTTATGCAGACAGGATGTATCTTTTATTCCTTTTCACAGTGTCGTGCAGAAACAACACCGCGTGAATACAGTTGAGGTTTTGCCCCTAGGGCTTGAGTAGCAAGGAGTGGAGGACACCTTGTTTTCAGCATTCACAGTGTCCAGGTAGGGTGTGTGAGTTATAGCTCCCATAAGCGTGTTATTTACAAGTCAGTATTATACTCCAACTCTCTCCAAGAAAACTGGGCAGGTCACATTGACTTTGCAGGCTCCATGGCCCCTAATGAGGCCTGCGAATCTGGGACGGTGATGTGGAACAGACTCACACTGAGTGGAGAGATGTCCCCAGGGCCCAGTGATGGTGTAACCTCTGTTTATGAGCTTGTATCCCTCGCGAGGCACCCCTTTGTTCTGTTCTGCGGCGTTTGTTGGTGTGTGTGTGTGTGTGTGTGGGGGGGGGGGGGGGGGGTGTAAGTGTGTGCATGTTGGCAAGTGTCTGCCTGTGTCATTATTTGAACATTTATGGTAATAGGAAAAGCTTTAACATGAGCTCCAAACTATAAATGTCAGTCAGTCTTCCATACATACATACTCAGGCCGCACATGCTGGTCTTCATAGCCAGTGGCAAATCCATAGCAAGCATGTCAAGCCCATGTCACACCCTGTTTAGTGTATCTCAGCAGCACTCTTTAGCCCTTTGCCTGAGGGGGCACAGTGGGGCTGGACACTGGGGGTTGGGGCTCGGGGTCAGAAGAGGGGGTATGTCTCCGTAAGTACACCAGACAGTCCAGATCCTCCTCCAATGCCACCACCCACCCCCATTGCTCCCTCCCCCGCTCAGCATCGTTGAAAACCCCAGGGACTTGACTGACACATGTGGACATAGCTGCGACAGGACAGAGACGGACAGATGGAGGGGTGTAGGGAGGGTGTGTGTGTGAGAGAGAGAGAGAGAGTGAGCAGAGGAGAGGGGGATGAGGGATGAGAGACTGAAAGTTAGAGCAGTTCCTCTGTCTCCCCAGCAGGACTAACATTTTCCTGGCCACTCTTCTCCTGCACTCTCCCACCCCTATCAATACCCACCCACTTTAATGAAGAGCCTGATCTGCCATGAATAATGAATGTGGATTTGTGTGTGTGTGTGTGTGTGTGTGTGTGTGTGTGTGGTGTGTGTGTGTGTGTGTGAGAGAGAGAGAGCAGATGAGTGTGTGTGTGTGTATATGTGTATGTTTGTGAGTGTGTGTGTGTGTTTGCGAGGGAGTGAGTGAGTGAGTGAGTAAGTGACTGTGTGTTTGTGTGTTTTGGAATGTGTGTGTGAGTGTGAGGGGTGGGGGTTGGGGTTATGGTATGAATACCGGTCTGGTTCTCATTATGCGCCTATCTGGAGGGATCGTGGCTCCAGGGGAGAGGGAGAGAGACCCACCTCCTATCTCCTTTCCTGTCCACTCACTCCGGATCCAGGCCCTTAATGCGGACCAGGGCGAAGAGCTCGGGCCTTCAGAGCGTGCTCTAAGGAGGACACCTGCAAGATAGTCATACACTCTTAACACACTTATGGCCCAGTGAATGACTCTGAGTTCAACACGTTCACACTGAGGCAGGATGTGGAGGAATCTGGCCTAGCTGTGGGCACTTGATTCTGCGGTTTGGGAAGCATAGGATGCAATGTTTGCCCTTGTCCTTTGAGCAGGACACGCCTTCCACCAGGCCCTTTTGAATTGATCTCGCAGCACTAAATCAACCTGACAGTCTTGTCAAACGAGATAACATATCTTCCAAGCATATACAGTGTATATATATATATATATATATATATACTGTACATCACACACACACACACACACACACACACACACACAGACAGACAGTAAAAGACGCTGTATATACACACCTTTGGGTGTGCATGACAGATTTCCTAATGCCTGCAGATCTACTTGTCCTTTGAAAAAGGGTAGAAGGGAGTTTTTTTACTGGACTTGCACAAGCGCGAGGTGTGGCACTACATACATAAGCTTCACGCTCAACATTGTAAGTCTGGGTGGGTGATTTGTACGATCCTAGAAAGAACAATGTCCTCTAATTGTAGTCCATACATCACACATACAGCCACAACAGCTAGACACAAGCCCCTAGTGGATAAGCACATAACTCAAGGGGCTGAGGGGTTTTTTTTGGTCGTTTATTTAAACTGGAGAACGGTGTTTTAATAACCTTTGGATGGAGGTGGCACGTTGCCATCAGCTGACAGTCAGGTTTTGATAGGACAAGCAGTGAGATGATATGGCGAGGATTTGCAGAGCAAGCGCTTCTAGTTTGAATAGGCGGGACAAGTAATTTGGAGTTTATTTGCGGTTCAGGAATCCTGGGATAAAGGAGCCTTAAGCCGAGATGTGTAGTGGCAGCATCAGTTTGTTTTTCTTTGCCGCGTCGCAGGGAATCCAGCGTGATTACGCTGATCTCGACCACATCAGTGTTTATGAAACCCACTTTCAGAAAGGCATGGTTGGTGGTGAAGGGAGAAGGTCGTTAATCACACCAGACAGACCTGAAGAAATAACACCCTCATGGCTCTTACACGCACATTAGCAAAGTGCCCTGTGCATCTGTGTGTGTGTGTGTGTATTAGTATTAGTATTAGTGTGTGTGTGTGTGTGTGTGTATTAGTATTAGTATTAGTATTAGTGTGTGTGTGTGTGTGTGTGTGTGTGTGTGTATTAGTATTAGTGTGTGTGTGTATGTGTGTGTGTGTGTGTGTGCGCAATGCATCCAACCCTGGACTCATCCCATTGTGATCATATTGTTCCTATCATATCTCCACAGACGTGTTTGGGCATTAGGCTGACTAGTTGGCTACAACACAGCTGGCTGAGATTCTCCATCAGTGTGGGATGAACACAAGTGAGGCAACATGTTGTGGCTGTGCCCTCTAGCTTTCCGTATCTTTCCGAGGCCCAGAGCTCTAGGGGCAGTAGAATAGTGGTCTCTCATGCCCTATCTGATAAAAAGCACAATCTCAGCTTACATAAAGCTCCTGGCATAATTGCAGGTTATATAAGATTGAAACCTTTTTTTCACTTTAAATTAGGAGTTTAATTACATTCTTTCCTCAAGTAAATATCTGGAGGTGCTCATGAAACCTATAATTGCCCCTTCTCGCACAGCCTCATGAATTCTGACGAACATGCTTTTTTTTTCTCTCTCTTGACCCCTTTGGCTGGAGGTCTCATGTTTGTGTGCAAGTCCTCAGTTCCCCCTCGGCATCAGTGATGTTTGTTTTTTTCTTCTCTTCGCAATGGGGGGGGGGTTGGTTTCCCTTGCGACACATACAAATATGCCTTGTGTTTGGCTGCTCTCCCCACCCCTTGCGAATGCCAAAACGTCACCATGGTGTCCATTCTGGCACGCTGCCGCTGGTGTGCCATCTCACGTAAGTGAGCGGCTACTCCGAGCGGTCTCCTTAACGCAAACACCGTCCCCTGTCGCTGGCTTGATGAATCTCCCAGCTCCCATTACCATCTCAGCCCCCCCCCCCCCCCCTCTCCCAGCAATGCCTCCTTAATCCAGTCCAGATGCTGCCATCACTGGTTCCCACCCTCTGGCTCACATCACCACCCTGACACGACCCCTTCATTCAATCATTTCAGCGTTCCCTATGATGGATGGCTTTTGCCTTATGCAACACCACCGCCAGGTGAAGGTGAGGAGTCTGGCTTGGACGCAGGGCCGCCACCTCTCTGCTCTGCTGGGACTAGCGTTGTGCTGTTTTCCCATCATCCTCCTCTTCCTCTGTCCCACAAATACTCAGCATACATTTGTCTACTTGTCTCGTCCTGGTGTTGTGCAGGACTTCCTGTGAGTATCCGGGTGGGAGGTGGGGTGGGGGGGGGGGGGGTGATGGAGAACGTTGTGACCCCTGCTTTGAGTCGGGTGCCCTGGGGAGAGGGGGAAAGGACGGAGGGGGAGTGGGTTTTCCTTTTTTTTTCTGGGTGGGAAGAGGCTCTTAAAGTGCACTGTATCAGTGGTCTCTCCTTCCCAGGAGTGCTGCGCTGACCACTTCCTCTGAGTAACAGAGCATTTTTAGGGAGATTGAAGGATGGTGTGCTTTTTATTGAATTTGAAAAAAAAAGAATGAGAGTGCATGCTTTCAGGGCTCGGCACTTTGCGAGGACAACAGACCCCCTTAATAAACTTGCAAGAACACGCTTCAGAAATAACTTCACATTTATTGGCAGTGGATTTGTGCTCTGGGTTATGTGGGTGTATGAGTGAACATAGATTCTGGTTAATATACATTCTGGTGTATGTGTATGCGTGTGCACGTTCGTGTATGTTTTATTTTTTGGTGTATATAAACTTTGAGAAGATGATTGTACAAATTGTTTAGATGGAGGAAAGATGTTTGTTGAGGGATCAAGTGTGGAAAACAAACACTTGGCAAAGTCTTGTGATTTTACTGGTGTGAACCCATGAGTGTCTGTGCTCTCCCAATGTTTCTCTCACGCACAGCTG
The DNA here is from genome assembly GCF_018492685.1 of Alosa sapidissima. Lineage (NCBI taxonomy): Eukaryota > Metazoa > Chordata > Actinopteri > Clupeiformes > Clupeidae > Alosa > Alosa sapidissima. The sequence goes on along the minus strand of NC_055967.1, from coordinate 6,561,675 downwards.
GCAATAGCAGGAGACTCTGACGGCAGCCGGTTCTGGAGTGGAAGTCCACCAACAGAACAGTTTTTTTTTTTTTTTTAAAACATGTTTGCCTGGGATATATGAAAACTGTTGCAACAAAACAAGAACTATAAAAGTATTTATGAGAAAAGCACAACAATGTTCTTGTTGTAAGTTCTTACACAAACACACCAGGTGAAAGAGATGGTTGGAATGAATAAAAGAGAAGAAAAAACAGTTTTGCTCAAAACCCCCTTTTCCAGGCCCATCTGTTTGGAGTTAGCTGTTACTGAGATGTCTCTGTTTTAGGATGGGATGTTATAAACCCCAGAAGCTTCTAGATGCCTTTTTTCGTCCGGGCACTCCCCCTGTGATTGTGTAGATGTAAGATTGTGTGTTCTACTTTAAAATGGATTTGATCCCTGCGGATGGCAGCCGACTCTCCCAATGGCTCATCTGGACCCGATCTGGCGCAAATCAGCGCCAGCCCTGTTCCAGAGTCATTCGATGTCTGGGGTAAAGGTTTAAATCCCCAGGCCTGGAGCTATCGCCCCCTTCTTGCCCTCCTACCCCACTTGCATACCCCCTTACCTGCCCCATGTCTGATGCTAAGATCAGAGTTGCCCATCAGGCCTCCTGTGCTGATCTGACAAGTTTGGGCCCCCACTCTCTTCTTTCTCTCTCTCTCTCTCTCTCTCTCTCTCTCACCTCTCTCTCTCTCTCTCTCTCTCTCTCTCTCTCTCTCTCTCTCTCTCTCTCTCTCTCTCTCACCTCTCTCTCCGCTTCATGTCTTGTTGTTTTGCCTCTGGGCTGCGTGCCACCGGATTTCTCTCCTGGAGAAAGGGAAAAAAAGAGAAATAAATCTGGGTCATGTTTGTGGACAGACCAGAATGAAATGGGGCATCAGATGTTCCCTCCGTAAAAAAAGATGGGATATCAGTTTTCCAAAATGCACCCCAAACGAAAAGAAGAAAAAAAATCAGTGAAAGCAGAGAGGAGGGAGAATGAGAGAGTTTTCTTTTTTTTTGGGGGGGGGGGGGGCGGTCCGTCTGTTTTTTCTCTCCAGCCCTCCAGGTTGTTTGCCGTCCTGACAGGCTCTAAATGAAAAAGCAGTGTGAAGAGTGCATGTGTTTCAAACACGCATCAGGGGCTTGTCATTCACTTCACACCTGGTAATGACATCATTGTTTCTTCAGTGATTACAAAGCAGCGCTGTGGTGGCACAGATAAGGCACTGACTAAACATGACTCAGCACTCCGACTCATCTGCTGAATTGCATGAACCTGTCTCGTTTATTCAGCGCAAAACACAATACGATGATGTGGATTAATCCACCATGCTCACGTCATTGTTCTTTGCAGGTGTCATTTTTCTTTTCCAAACATTGCAGAGATTGTTGTACATGCAGAGATTGTTGTACAGTTGTGGTGTTGTCTGGGTACATATATTATAATAAAAGTGGTTCTTTATTTGCAGGCATCTTGAAGGCACAGTGATGCTATTGTAGTTTATTCATGAAGGGTTAAGATGAGGGTTTGGACTTGGAGAATGAGTTGGAGTTCTGCCACTGTTTGACTCTGTTAACTGTTACACTTTATTTTTTTCCCCAAACGTATAATGTTCAGCCATGTTTAGTTGAGTGAAATAAGCGATGACATTCAGGCCTCTCTGAATCAAATGTCTTGTATGAGATTATGCCTGCATAACAACCACCACGCCACTGTGTATTCCAGCATCACTTTGGGCATCAACTGAAAAGAAAGGGCATTATTTTAACATCTGCACATGGGGGCTTGGGAAACCTGATACCCATCAGAAACAGTAGGCATTTACTTAAGCAAAGCTGTCTGTTCCGATGCCAAACAAAGCGCCATGCCTTTGATCTGGCGCACCGAGGGCCAGATTGCTACACGTTCTACTCTCGCGCGCGCCGACGGGATGCTCTGCGTTACTAATTAACTTTGGGCATGTGCCTCGGAAAAGACCCATCGGGAATTCCACTCCGCTCTGGCCGGCTACGAAGGGCTTCCGAAGAGCCTAACATAATTAACGTTCCCCCTGTCCCCCCTTAACAGGATTAGGGAGCAAAGCAAAGAAGGATATGGCAATCCATTTAGCGCTGGCATTTTCCAAAAATGACACGTAATTGTATAATGACACTAATGGCTTTGTATTGCTCACAGCTGCTGTAAGGTCGAGGCATCTCCGGACCACATCTCTTTGTACTTCGGGCATACTGGCTATAGTAACTGGACTCTGAGTGTAGTGTGTGTGTGTGTGTGTGTGTGTGTGTGTGTGTGTGTGTGTGTGATAAGCGTTCATATCTCTCTGTGTTTGTATAGCCTTAATGAGAGTAGCATGTAGTGGCATGTTTTTGTTGTGTAGTGTCAGTACCTCTCTCCATCCCACTCTTTCTCTCTACCTCACAAACATGCTCTTCCTCTCTCTGTGTCTGGGCTAGTGGGTTGAATGTAGCCCAGTCCAGCTCTGCCCAGCTCGTCTCAGCCCAGCAGAGCGGAGGGAGAGTTGGTTGGCAGAGAGAAGCAGGACAGGAAGAGGGGTGTTGCGAGCCAGCGGGCGGATGGACGGATGGGAGCCTGGCTGGCTGAGCTGACTGGGCTGGACCGGACTGGGCAGGGCAGGCGGGCGCTGAAGGATGCACCTCTTTTCAGACGCGGCCAGCAGGTTAAACACTGGCCTGATTAATGCCCGCAGAGCCTGCGTGTGAAAACGGACACCCGCCGCCCAGCGCACCGGTTCAGACAAGTGGGCCTCTGTGCTCCCAAAGCTGCACAGGAAAACTAGGAGAGCAGAAAGGAAGGCAGCCGAGGAAGGGGCCGGGGGGGGGGGGGGGGGGTACGTTTTCTGATAGCACCCCACCCCCCACCACCACACCATCTCCATTTGCTTCAGCTTCTGTCTGCACCTCTGCTTCTAGCTTCTCCTGGCCTCATGTTAGAAACCCTGATGGCAGCATTCTGCCTTTGTGGGCAGGGGAAAACAAAACACAAACAGTACACGTAATGCTTTCATCGGAGCAAAAACATATATTTACTCCAGGCACGGCAGCACAAGGCAGTGTTTGTGTTATTATCTGAATCCAGGCTTTTATTAAGCGGGCACGCTTCACTTGGCACGGCCCGTGTGATCATACAGAGACGTCTGTGTGTGAGTGAGCTAAAGAGGCCCTTTGAAGCGCTCTGGGCAGGAAGCACTAAGTGGGGGTTTGTGTGTGTGTTTGTGTGTGTGTGTTTGTGTGTGTGTGTGTGTGTGTGTGTGTTTGCGTGTGTGTGTGTGTGTGTGTGTGTGTGTGTGTGTGTGTGTGTGTGTGTCAGAAGGGATGGGACCCAACAAGGCAAAGCCAAACAAGCTATGATTGGGACACAACAGTGCCCAGCTTACCTGCCCTGTTCTAGGATCTCTCTCTCTCTCTCTCTCTCTCTCTCTCTCTCTCTCTCTCTCTCTCTCTCTCTCTCTCTCTCTTTCAGGCTCCAGCAGACACTAACACCACTCTCCCTCTGGAGTGCTCTATCAAAACAAAACAGGATGATTCTGTTCTTTTTCTGTCCCCAGTCAGTCCCACAGTGCATCACCACTACAGTGCGCTCTCTCGTTTTTTTTACTATCTGTAAGACAGGGGCCACAAGAGGCAGCTGTCGTCGTCATGGAATCGCCCTGAGGAGACGACCTCAGCCGGTCTCACAATAATACCCAGGCTTGGGAGACTGTAGAAGCCTGTAGAAGTGCTGTGTGTGTGTGTGTGTGTGTGTGCATTTTGTATGAACAAGCACACTCACATGTGAATGTGTGTAGCTTTTTATTGCTTATACTGACATCTTAGATAGCATTTAGTTTGACTTATGACACGCTGGGTTGCTCTCTCTCTCTCTCTCTCTCTCTCTCTCTCTCTCTCTCTCTCTCTCTCTCTCTCTCACATGCGCTTGTGCGTTCTCATTCACGTTCTCATTCTCGTTCTCTCTCCCTCTCCCTCTATCAGTCCACTATGGTAATATACGCTATAGTTTTACAATTTCCAACACTAGACTGAACCTTTGCTTAAGTCAAAGTGTATAGTTTTTTAAATTCTAAATTAAAAAATTAAAGAAAAAATAGCACTAGCTCCTACCAAGGCCTCCATTTTTGAATAATTCTCCTCCAAAGAGACTTTTAACATATACATTTGATTTACCAAAGCCCCATTTTCCAAGTCTTCCAGCTCACTATGCAGCTGTGCCTTCATCCATCAGTGGAGGCGGCCAAAAAAGGCACGGCTTTCATGTTGAAGTCGTCTGAATGCATCACAGGCTGCGTAGATGCCAACATAAACCATCATGATGAATGATTAGCCTTTTTGAAATGGCTATGCAGTGATGTCTGGAAAGTCAGTGGATGGAAGTGAAGTTAATAGATTTCGCTGATGTGTATTGCTATTCGAATTGAGTGGATTGCTGATACAGTCAGTCACAACAGCACCTCAAACCCAGTTCGGACAGACGGAGAAGACAAACAGCCCATGCCTCTGGAGAGCAGGGCTGCACATCTGTCCACTTCATTATTAGTATGTCCAGGGGATGGTCAATGGATAGCTCCGCACTTGTGTGTGAAAATCATTTCTTATGCTGAAGGAATTAGTCTCCGCAAAGGTCCGAAGGTCTTTATAATCAACGTCAAAGAGGAAAAAGGGGAGGAAAGATGGCACTAATACACATGTGATTAGAGCAAAACTAATACCAAATCTGCTGCTTAACAACATGAAGAAGCAAATATCCTGGCTCGTGAGGAGTCGTATGAATTCCCTTAATGACGCCCAATTACTCGGCTCATTGTCTAAGCTGTGGGTGGAGAACATGACAGCGGTGACTTGACTCAGGAGAATAATTGGGCAAGTGATCCTCCATGGTGAAAATCCCTTTAAGGCCTTGTTTTGGTTGGCGTGCCCTTTGTCTTCGTTTCTGTAAATCACCGTTCAATTTCCCAGAAGTGGTGCGGAGCAAACACTAGAAGTGTCGATGAGCAGGGTGAAGAGGTGTGTGTGTGTGTGTGTGTGTTTTGAAGGTTGTCTTTGTTTGTTTCATCTTGTAATCACCACACTCTAGAGGAAAGGGTAAGAGACAGACAGAGAAAGAGAGAGGCTAGATGGATGGTAGATCAGTGGGGGAGGGGGCAGCCTGTGTGGGGATCCTCCTGTGATTTGACAGGCGGATTTAGCCATAATAAGGCCTC
>NC_055967.1:6453954-6551454 GCF_018492685.1 Alosa sapidissima | reverse complement strand
TCTTTTTTTGCCAAGCAGATAAATCTTAGTGTTCTATAATGGTTACCACAGAAGTCCAGCTGAAAACACACAGGCGTATAAAGGAGCGGTCTGATGTTTGTGTGAGGCTCTCGTTTTTCCAGGCGCCAGAAGCTGTGTGGTCTAACTGCAGCTACAGCCACATTTTCACTAATGTTGTAAAATTGGACATGGATGTCTAAGATGCAGTCTTAAGCCATGTATGAAAGCTCAGTGACTATGGACACTGATGTTTATGAGGACAGCCCTCCGTACGGTGTATGGCAGCTGAGCGCTGAAATGCACCATGTAAGCGCCTTGCCCCCACATCCAACACTGTAAATAATTTAGTTAAGGTCTGAAAATAGTTCCTGTGTTTTATTATAAAATGGTTCTGAAAGCTTGGCCAGAGTTTACTTTAGCAAGATGGAGTCTGCAGTGTTGGAAGAGTGCACCTATCACAATAGCACATGTCAGGGAGATTACTGTATGCTATTACTCCTGAAGACATGGAGTGTGTGTGTGTGTGTGTGTATGCGTGCGTGTGTGTGTGTGTGCGCACATGTGTATTAGTAAATGTTTGTGTGCGTGTGTGTGTGTGTTTGGGGGGTTCGGGTAGCATGAGTGCCATGAGCTAAATGTTGAAAGGGCCTCCACTCTTTCAGTGTCTCTGTCTGTTCTCCAATGTCCCAGATTGCATTGTGATTCAGGCTTGTCATTCATACACATCCTTTTGTCTGCCCCACCCAACCCCATCCTCCCCCAATCCAGACCCAGCCTTTGTGGGCTCCGCCTACATCCAGGAGAGCCTGCCCCCGGGCAACCCAGTGGGCGACGACGACAAGATCTACTTCTTCTTCAGCGAAGCGGGGAAGGAGTTTGATTTCTTTGACAACACCATTGTGTCGCGCATCGCTCGTGTGTGTAAGGTGAGGGGATGCATGAATGGAGCACGCACACACGCATACACATACATACACATGCGCACACGCACACGCACACGCACACGCACACGCACACGCACACACACGCACACCCATTCTCCTGATGCCTGACCCCTAGCCATAGCCCCGCCCAGCCTGAAAAAGGGGGCATCTCTCCCCCAAGAGGGAGTTTCACCTAACTGCAATATAAACAAAGACCAGCAGGCTTGTCTGTCGCCTCTTTCCCATCTTTTACACCCCATACATTTTAAATGAGCCTATCAGAGCGGCAAAGACTGTGTGTGGATATGTAAATGAGCGTGTGTGTTTGTGTGTATGTATGGTGTGCATCTGTTTATATATTCATGCGTGTGACTACTAGCTACAAATGAACATAAATATGTTTGTGTCTGTGAGCGTGAGCAGCATGCTTGTGTGTGTTGTATGTGTGTGTGTTTTTGTGTGAGCGAGAGAGCACGTGTGTGTGAGCATGTGTCTGTGCGTGTGCCTTAGGGGTCTGCACAGTGTTTTGGGTCCAGGCGGTGGGTGGGGTCTGTATGCTTGCCTGAGAAAGACGCTGAAGTTCGTGTTACAGAAAAACATTCCTCCTCTGTGCACCTCCCCTTTCATGAGCCTCTCTCCTGGCCCTGGCTCTCCATCCCTCCCTCTTATCGCATTTCAGTAAATATTAACACGCAGCCCTGCACGGCACAAAACCCAAAATCACTTCTCCCTCCCTTGGTGCAGAGAACTGCGCAGTTGAGGAAAGGCGTATGCCTGAACTCCCACCAGCCCCGGGCAGCACACTTGAATGTGACTGGACGGTATTCAAACAGTGACATCTGCTGGGCTTAAAATGATGATTAAAGGCCTAATTGTTTCCTGGTGTCTTCTTTGGGAACATGACGCACAATGTCAACATGGCAGGAAACCTGTTATGATTTCCATCCTGCCTTGACAGCCGAATCAGGATCTTTTCCCAGACTCCAGCGACTGTGGCTAGGTCCTGCCGCATACCTGTGCCACTTCTCGACTAGAGCCCAGTCCGAGTCCTCCGCCGCTACCTGGGTTACTTATTTCAGACGTCATGTGGACACACAGCATAAATCAGGTTCCAGGGTAAGGGCTGACACCTTGGTGCTCGTCTGGAGGCTCTGTGGACCCAATTGTAGTTAATTTCACGTGGGGGGGTGGGGGTGGGGGGGCAGGGGACACGCACTGCTGATTTGCATAGGCCGTCATACAAGTGAACAAAATAGGCATAAGTAAATAAGGCAAATCCCCCAGTTCCTCGCTCAGACGCAGACGGTCTGATGTTGTCCGTGTGGAGGCAGACAGGAGGCTGGAGAGAGAGGAAGAGAGAGCGAGCAGGAGGGCACGCTAGCGGGCGGGCGATCGGCCCGTCTCATCGCTGAAGCCTGTCCTCCTCACCCTCTTCTCTCGCACAGCAAACAAAACCGTAATGAAACTGCAGAAATCCATTATGGGCTGTAATTAGAAATAATATGAGTGGTGATGAGATGTGCAGCGCCAGAGCCAGACAGCAGCGCAGCGGCTCACTGGCTGGATTCAATTGCATCTGCAGCAGCCCCCTTTTTTCCTTTGCAGTAATTGAATTTACCCCAGGTCTCTCTCTCTCTCTTTCTCTCTCCTTCACCCACTCTCTCTTCTTCTCCCTCTCTCTTTCTCTCTCCTTCTCCCACTCTCTCTTCTTCTCCCTCTCTTTCTCTTTCTCTCTCCTTCTCCCTCTCTTTCTCTTTCTCTCACTCTCTCTTCTTCTCCCTCTCTTTCTCTTTCTCTCTCCTCCCTCTCTTTCTCTTTCTCTCACTCTCTCTTCTTCTCCCTCTCTTTCTCTTTCTGTCTTCTTTTATATGCTCATCTGTCTGTCAGTATCTCTCTGTCTGTCCTTCTCAGGGCCTTTCTGAGTAGGTGTTTAGTGTGTGTGGCGTGTTTTGCATTTAAAGAGGCCTTCCTCACATGGCGGTTGGTGTGAAGTCATACGTCTGGCCTTGTTTATTTTAACCTGTCTGGCCTGTTCTATTTTCAGACTTTTTGCTGTGACCTGAACAATTCCTTCTCTCACTCATGCAATATCCCCTACACATACAGACAGACCCACTAGCAAACCTGCACATGCATATGCACACACATGCATATACACATATACCCACTTTTGGTCATATTTTAAAATGTATACAACACATATGTGCGCCTGCTGGCACACACACACACACACACACACACACACACACACACACACACACACACACACACACACACACACAGCCACAGCCACAGCCCTGCCTCTCTTGACCCCATGTCCAGGTCTGTCTGCAGCTGGTACTCAAGCAGACTGAAGCAACAGCCAATAAAAACTAACAGCAGTCAGAGGGGCAGTGTCTAGGGTCAGCAGATTGCTGTAGGCTCCCTACTTAAACACACACACACACACACACACACACACACACACACACACACACACACACACACACACACCACACACACACACACACCACACACACTTGCTACTTATGTACATACAAATAAACCACACAACACACAATGTTGGCTTAGCGTATCCATCCACAAAAAAACAGACATGAAAAGATACTGAGGCGGCAGTGATGGGTGTTTCGCGGGCCGATGATCCACTTTAATCCCAAAGTAAATCCCTTTTGATTTGTAATTTGAACACAGACTCCCCCACAGCAGATACATAAACAGCTGTTTTAATGGCAATACAGTGTCAGTGGGAGCCAATGGAGGAGGATGGAGTCAGTCTGCCAGCAGGGCTGCTGCTGCTGTTGCCGCTCTCTAGTCTGTACTGAGAGAGCCCGATTGCTGACATATCAGCACATCTGACTGGAGCCCCATCGATTCCCCCACAGTGTTGAGACCTGATAGAGATCCACTGTAGATGCTGAACTTGGCCTGATCCATACAGTAGGCCTCGGCACCACTCGCCACAGACATTCCAGGAGTGGGGGAGACTAGTGCCACCATCTGGCGTCTTTTCATTTTACACTGAGTTTGTCACTTTGCTAGTGCTGTCTGCAGATGTGACTCCAAGCACAACTTTGTGCACTGAGAAGAAACGAGATGGCTTTGGGGTTACTCAGACTGTGGTTAAGCAGTGTATTTAAACACAAATTGGACAGGAATGTAGTCAGTTATTTTGGCCTCATCTTTCTATCTGTTTTATTGCTGTTTTTGTTAGTCACTGCAGTTGTAATATATGAAATGTGGACAGCTTCACCACGACAATTCTTCTAATTCCCGGAATGTTATAAATGGAATGGAAAATTCTAGAGGCCCACTCCACTTACATAATCTGGAGTCCAGCTCGGCTTAACTGCTTATTAGCCATTGTTAGGTTAGGGTCACTGAGGTCCATTTGCAAGGGGGATTCAAGGTGAATATAACAGCACTTTTACTCACAAGTTGTTCTGCTGGAAGGGTCCCTCTCAAAACTCAAAACGAAATATTAGTGGAATGTGTTGTTGCGTACTTGGAACGTGGTGCAAGGGAAGGCGTTGTCCAGAGTACTGAATTACAATAACAGTGAAAAGAAATACGAAGTGTTTTCCTCCGAGGAAGGGGTGGTAGTTCTGTCAGAGTGTTCCCCTCCTGATGGCTTTATGTAAGAGCTGTTTATCACCATGTCCTTGTCCATGTGATGTTCCATGTTTGTATTCTCTCTTTTATTTTCACTGCTCTTTCCCCCTCCCTTTTTCTTTCTTTTTCTTTCTTTTTCTTTCTTTCTTTCTTTCTTTCTTTCTTTCTTTTTTCCTACTTTCTTTTACTCTCCTTGCTGTTTATACAGGTGTGTCATTTAGACATTGTTGTAATCACAACCGGCCACACTGGAACAACACACAGATGCTTTTAGAGCATAAACATTGATTATCACACAAGGTCTTTGGTGTTCTTCCTCCTTGCACACATCCGCTCTTATCCCCTTGTCTCTGTTTTTCTTTGCGTGCAATATACGCAACTGCTTTCTATCTTCATGAAAGCTTCGCATGTTTGTGGAGACGGTTATGTGAATGAGGATGTGTTTCTAGGAGGATGGTTGTTGTGCTGTTATGATGAAAGTTCACCATACTCCGGTATTATTAAACAATAACAAGCATCAGACACAGCTAAGTAGAGTAGGGAATATATGCTGCCCATTATCTGCCTGGCTTGCCACAGCTAGAAATTGCTTCAGAAAGTCAGCATTAGTCACGTGTCATTTCCCTTCACATTCAGCTATGTTATTCCCCCTCATGAACTGGGCGGCTGAAGTGGACACATATGAGGGACTGTAGCTTCTGGGTTTTGTCCATCAGTGGGCTTGTTGGGGTTTATTGTGTCTTTTTTGCTTGGAGAAGAGGCCTTGTTAAGATGCACACAGTCTATTGAATCTCCTCAGATCAAAATTCCAGGCTAGTAATTGCTTGACTTTGATGTCGTAATTCAAACCAATATGAAAGAAAAGGTTGAATTGTTATTGTTTTGTTGAGTTTCAAATTTTAGTCGAGAGACAATGTGCAAGAATTTGATGTAACTAGTACTGGTATCACCGGTATCATCAAAATGTAAAAAAAAGAGCTTTCATCATCAAAAGACCTGAGTTAGTACAGTTAGCAAAGCTTTATCAAAACCATTGTGCTGTTGATTGTATTGATAAGGTTTTTGTATGCCTCCAATAGTTAGATTCAACCAAAACTCCTTTCAGGTGCTTTCAGAGAGGTTATTGGCTTCACTGGTTTTCCTAGACTGAAGCTTGCCATTGCACAGTGGTTATAGAACATATGAAAATTATGGAGCTTTTGTATCATCTAACAAACTATGACCGTGCACGAAATATACTTCTACTACTCAATTTTTACATCAGTATATTGGGAGCACCGATGTTTTCTTGGGATCAGAACAGTTCTCTCGAAAGAGTGTGCGTGTGTGGTTACTGTGGTTATTCTTTCCATGGGATGTTTTCTTAGACAGCGCCTCTGTTTGGATGTGCCCATCTTTCATTCTCTCTGGTGGCTACTCGCATGCGAGGCGGAGAGGGGCCGTCTGTGTGCATCATGTGTTTACAGTACAGACAGGTAGCCCCTGGCAGTCCCAGCCACACTCACAGTAAGAGGGCATTATCCGAGTGCAGCCGGCCCTCCTCATTCAATTCAGAACCAATTGGCGTGCTGTCTTGTCTTGTCTGATACCCCCCCCCGCTCTTTCTCTAGAGTTCCTCTCTCTCTACTGTTCTCCTCCTGTCCTGCTTGTTTCTGTGACCCAGAAGCTTTTTGACATGTTTGGAGTGTTTTCACACCGGGAAGAGGCCGTCGTCACTGACAAACTATGCTGTTGTTAGCTCTGCTCTGCCCGAGGAGACACGCCACATGCATGCTTTTCATTATCCTTCATTTACATAATAGCCGGTTTATGTGCGAGTCCCAGAACAATGGATGAACTCATAATCAAGCCGTTGTAACCCTGAATAATGTGTCATATTATGTTCTCACCCACCAATTGGACCCTGGGACACCACCGTGTTCTCAAGGCAGCTGGTGAAAATCGCTGCAGCAGTTTTCTGCTCCTTACATGATATAAGTGCGCCCTCTGCTGGAAACAGAGTGCATAGCGTGTGTGTGTATGTCTGTGCAGAAGGCCTATTTTGTCCCTGCATCTTATTAAAAGATCTCTCTCTCTCCCTCCTCTCTCTTTCTCTCTCTCTCTCTCTCTCTCTCTCTCTCTCTCTCTCTCTCTCTCTCTCTCTCTCTCTCTCTCTCTCTGTCTCTCTATCTCTCTCTTTCTCTGTATTTCCTCCTGATCCAGGGAGATAAAGGCGGAGAGCGAGTGTTGCAGAAGAAGTGGACCACTTTCCTGAAGGCCCAGCTGCTTTGCTCGCTGCCAGACGATGGCTTCCCCTTCAACATCATCCAGGACATGTTTGTGCTGACCCCCAGCAAGGAGGACTGGAAGAGCACCATGTTCTACGGCGTCTTCACTTCACAGTGGTACGACGCGATCACCACAAAAGCAGCTTTTAGCCTACTCTCTGAGTCACCCTAATCTTTAAGTTAAAAATATATATTTTATGGTACACAGAATATAACCTAGAAATTATACTTCTCTGCCTTGAAATGTATATGCTTACAATGGCACAGACTGCCAAGGAATACTATTTCCTGAAATGTCTCAGGGACTTTTCATTTAATGTCAAAACAAAACAGCTTGAGAACAAGCAGCAGTTTTCAAAACAGCTTGAGAACAAGCAGTGTTTGGCCACCGTTGTGTGGCTAGCTTGTGAATCATCCACAACAGTGCTGGTGTCCCCAAATAAACTTGACAACAACAGCAGTGCCAGTTCACTGTTAGTTCATATCATACTGCCATTGATCCACTCTCTGGCTTGGGGCTGGCGGTGGTTCATTCTCATCCATGTGGTATGCAGCAGGAGGAGAGACTGTATTGATTCTGCTCATTAGCATGAGGCTGAATGCCGCTGGAAGAAGGGTCAGGGACCAGGCCGCAGGCAGCCACGCAGCTCAGGGGCGTTTACAAGCGTGTGGAGAGTTTGCTGTTTCATCTGGGTTTCTTATTTATTCAATGGCAGCTTTGAATCATTCCGATCGGTTATCTGCTCCATCAATACTATCAGAGTCACTATCAGTAGTTCTATTTTTAGTATCTGGTAGCGTGTGCGATAAAAACTAGGCTTTACATAAAGTCTAAATACAGTGTTTGTGTGTGTTGTGTGTGTGCTCACAGGTACAAGGGTGCGTCTGGAAGCTCAGCTGTGTGTGCCTTCACCATGGAACAGGTGGAGAGGGCGTTTAACGGGCGCTACCGCGAGGTGAACCGCGAGACACAGCAGTGGTACACCTACAACCACCAGGTCCCTGAGCCTCGCCCTGGCGCGGTGAGTACTGCTGCCCCCCGATGGCCGTAATAGTGCACTGCACTCCACCCCTCTGCTGTGTCCAGCTGCGAGATTAGCTACCTCCAAAAGCCCACAGAAATACCTCAGCAGGTTCAGTCATGGACGTGAATTATTTGAAAGAAAAATATATTAAGGGAAGGTGGGCAGATGATTTGCTGTTGAAAAGGATTGGAAGGGCAATAAAATTAAGAGAATATCAGCTTGACATCAGTCATCGGGAGATATATTGATATGTCTGTGTGTGTGTGTGTGTGTGTGTGTGTGTTTGAGGACTGCACATCTTAGACACATACACACTACACTATATACACTACATATACACACACTACTACTACACACACACACACACACACACACACACACACACATGCACACACACACACACGCACACATGTGTATATATATATATACACACACACACAACATCTCCAATCAGCAGTGGGCATCAGTGGCTCTCTTGGTATCAGTCTGAGAGCTGGTGCTGTCGCTGGCGGTCTGCAGCCCAGCAGCCCTGATGCTTATCGGCCTCCTCGGGCCGCTCTCATTTCCCACACGCCTTATCTGCAGCCAATCCTGCGCAGCCAGCAAACTCACTCTGATGAAGTCCATCTGTGTCAGACTCGCTTTGAAAACAGACGTCTGTGTGTGTGTGTGTGAGAATTATTTTTTTATTTGCTGGATATGTATGTGTTTGTGTTGTGTGTTAGTAGGAAAGACAGTGCTATACTCAACGTGCCATCTGACCCCAGTCTCATCTTTCTTTTCACCTTTCCTCTCTCTCTTTCACTCTCTTTTCTCTGACTTCATCTCTCATTTCTCTTGCTCCTCTATCTCTTTTATGCCTTTCCTGTTTTCTTTTTCATTCCTCCTTTTCTCTTTCCGGACCCTTTCTTGCTCTTCCTCATCCCCCCTTTCTCTCCTCGTCCTCATCCCCCCTTTCTCTCCTCGTCCTCGTCCTCATCCTCCTGTCTTTCTCCCACAGTGCATCACCAACGCGGCTCGCGGCATGGGTATCTCCACCTCTCTACACATGCCCGACAAGGTGCTGAACTTTGTCAAGGACCACTTCCTGATGGACAACGTGATCCGCAGCCAACCCCTCCTACTCAAGCGCAACGTGCGCTACACACAGATCGCTGTCCACCAGGTGCAGTCGATCCGCAAAGCCTACGATGTGCTCTTCATCGGCACAGGTGAGACACACCTGCTCAGCCAGAGCAACCCACTGTGAGGATGATAGCCTTTCAGTTTTCAACTTCAGTGGACGATTGAATGTGTTTTTTTTAAAATGCTAGGTTAAAGATGATATAAGTTTATATTTCTGTTTTATTGAAGGTATAGATTTCTGGCTTTATGTATTTAGTATTTAGTTTGTGTGTTTAGCATGGTTGTGATGATAAATGATTTGTCCTTCTCAGATGACGGTAGGCTCCACAAGGCCATCAATGTGCAGGGCAAGATGCACATCATCGAGGAGATGGTCCTGTTCCATACACCTCAGCCTGTGCAGCACATCGAACTTGATATAGAAAAGGTAGCCACCACCCCTCTCTCTCTCACACACACACACACACACACACACACACACACACACACACACACACACACACACACCTTTACTTGTATCCCCACACAACAGCACAGTACAACTTACAATACAGTGGCGGTCCTCTGGTCTTAGTAATGGATAATAATGAATCTTATTTATACTGTGCATTTCTCACATCCAATGTGCTAATGTTCCCTGGTGGAGTATCACACTGGGATCTTTAGGGAGTGATTATGAAGTAAGTAAATGTCAGAGTGGCCAGCTTAGGTAACCCATCAGCCTTGAACAGAGACGCCTGCAGGCAGGAGTGTGCGTGTCTGTGTGTATCTGTGTGCGTGTGTGTGTATGTGTGTGCGTGTGCGTGCGTGTGTGTGTGTGTGTGTGAGGAGAGGACGGAGGGTGTAGACTCACTTTTGCTGAGATAATTACATCTCCAGCTTCCTCTCTCGGGAGCTGGCAAACAGATGGGAAGTAAACAGCACATGACACACAATGAGTCCCACCTCTCCCCAACTACCCACACCACCCCCACCCCCCATCCCCCCATCCCTGCAGCATTTTCACTGTTTGTTCTTTTTTATGTCGCATACCTTGCGGTCACAGTGCCACCAGGAAATTACCATCATTTCGAATCGTGTTCACGCCATGAATTGAAACCGTGAATTCGCACTGCTGGTGTAAATATAGGAAGATGTTCTTGGGGTATTTCCGCTCTTGTAAAATCCTCACGATGTGTTGTGTCTGTGCTTCCTGCTGCAGGGTCTGCTCTATGTGTCCTCCTTCTCCGGGCTGGCGGAGGTCCCTGTGGCCAACTGCTCGAACTACCCGAGCTGCGGGGAGTGCGTCCTCTCTAGGGACCCCTACTGCGCCTGGACAGGGAGACAGTGTATGGACGTCAGACTGGCGCCCCCTGGGAGGTCAGTACAAGTGCACTGGTACTCTTTTCTTTTCAGTGAAAGAGGTTTAACAAACATGTTGTTCAGGCTAGAGTTAGTGTAACTTGACCTCATCAGCTGTCAGATGGTGTCCCTGAGGCTACTGTAAGTGGAGTGGAATAGAATTGGACGGAGTGACGTCCTCAGGTCTGTTGTCAGACCCAGTGCGTGTTACTGAACCGTCTTGTGCTCCTGTGTGCTTTTAGCAAATGGCAGCAGGATGTGGATAATGCAGACACCACTGTCTCCTGTAACAAGACGACACCCAGCACGCGGTCTCCAAAGCCCTCATCCACTCGTAAGTCCTCCTCGTCCGTGTTAGTCCAGCTTAATGGTGCGGTCAGCTCTTCAATTTGATTGCTCAGATGATGACATGCCGTTAAAATGCTGATTGGTTTCCTCCCTACCCTTGCCCTAGGTTCGTCCTCGTGCCAGCTGATCGTCATGCCCGCCAACACCTTCAGGGTGCTCCCGTGCAAGCTTCGCTCCAACCTGGCCGAGAGGCAATGGGAGTACAGCGCGGACGCCGGCCAGTTCCTCTACCCGAGCCCGGACGGCGGCTTGGTGGTGGTGGCCCACGGCGACCGGCAGGAGACCTACGAGTGCTGGTCGGTGGAGGAGGGCTTCCGGCAGCTGCTGGCCAACTACTGCGTGCGGGCAGAGGCGATGCGTCAGGAGAGCACCACGCTGTTCGGCCGCTCGCGCACGCCGCTGGCGCCCCGCGAGGAGCCCATCGCGCTGCCGGGCGAGGCGCGCTCTCCCCAGCTGGAGACCAAGACGTACTGGAACGAGCTGATCGTGGTGTGCGCGCTGCTGGCCTTCTCGCTGGTGGCCTTCTCGCTGTTCGTCGTCTACCGCAACCGCGGGCGCATGAAGTCCATGCTGAAGGAGGGCGAGTGCCCCAACATGCCGCAGAAGAAGCCGCGGCTGGCGGGCGGAAAGCCGCCGCACGAGAGCCTGCCGCTGAACGGCAACACGGCCGTGCCGCCGTCCGTCTCTGACCACAAGGGCTACCAGACGCTCAACGACAACTACTTCTGCAGCACGCCCACGCACGACCAGTGCTCCTCGCCCGAGAACAGCAAGAGCTTCTCTGAGTCAGAGAAGAGGCCACTGAACCTGAAGGAGAGCCACGTGGAGATCTCACCCACGTGTCCGAGGCCTCGAGTCCGCCTGGGCTCCGAGATCAAAGACTCCATAGTGTGATGTGGGTGGCGACTGGCGTAGTAATGTAAGGAGGAAGTGACTGACAAAAGCAGTGGTGACTGATGGGAAATGGTGTTCTTTTAATCCTTTAAAAGAACACTCCAGACATGGGAACACTTAAAGGGTAATGTCCTGAACTCACCGCAGTGGGACTCCTCATCTGTGTTTCGTCTTTTGCTTTTTTTTTTGTTGGAAGAAAAACTGTTTTGCACTTGGTCCCATGGAAAAGGTCCTCATTTAGGTCTTGTGGTCCTGTGCACATTTCCCTACGTCAGCTACAACCAGCGCTCCCATAGTTCCTACAGTGAGGCTTAAGGGGCAGAAGAAAAAAAAAAAAAAAGGTGTTTGGTCAGAATCCATGCCAAGGTGTCCAGAACGTCCAGTGCGTTTCGGCCAACCTGATGATGTATTCCACTGAGCTGACACGGAGGGCGCCAAAGAGGCCTCCTTGAAGAAGTCCGTCCAAAAACGATCCGCTCGCTCACATCATCTCGGAAGCTGCTGAGCAGAGGCCTCCAGGGGCTCGCCATAGTGGGGCATGCGCCTTCATTCCACCTGGTGTTGCCCTCGTCCCAATTTCACCAGCACTCCCGTTGACGTGGTCCCTTGTTACGATGCAACCAGAGGACTCCCATAGAGGTAGAGAGAGAGGGCAGAACTCACGAATGTACTCCACAGCAGACTTGCAGTCCATTTAAAATGACTGGTACTCTAAGACTGTACAAACTCTACAGGCTCCATGTGGTGAACAGACAGGGGTTTGGACAGAGTATAGGGGACAGACAATGTCTTTGGGATATGAGCACTGTCAATGCCAAGGTATTAGAAGATATGTTGCCTTTATTGAAATTTGAGTAAATATGAGTTTAAGAGGTTTATGATCCTATATACATACAATAATAATGTGACATCACTAAGTGGCAGTATACTATGCAAAGCATATAAAATAATGTGAAACAGAAAGTCATCAGGACACTTAGCTCACACATCCATCTGGGTGGCAGCCTACACCTCAAAACTATCAGCCTAACACCTCAAAACTCTGTTTCACACTCATGCAATCATGTATGGGAGCGATAACGAGCCCAGTGTGCATCCAGCACTCCAAGCATACATTACCCATGATGCAAAGCAGCAGCGGGGCACAAAATCATACACAGGGACCATCGGGGCTCAGTGAAACAGCGAGTAAGAGAGTGTGTTCAGCATGTGGGAAGCTGAACTGTCAGCAGGTCAGTGACTGATACACCCAGCAGAGATGACCAACATCCTTCTGTGTTTGTTTACATTACCAAAAATTATTGTATGTTGTATGTGCCAAAACAAACAAACAAACAAACAAACAAAACAACATTAATCAAATAATAGCAACAAATAAAAGATATCCTGTTGCATATATGTAACATGGTTCATGGCACAATCAATTTAACATTAGGGACCTACGGACGCACATTTTTGTCCATCTGAGCAACATTAGTAGAAACTAATACAAATTTGCCTAAGAAAGTGTTTATGAGCACAAGAGTTTACCAGCATACATTTAAATGGTCAGAAAGTAGGAGAGAATAGACATCCATTAATTAGACTATCTAGCTGTATGTGGGCTGTATGAGAAACAGTTCATTTTAGATATGAACACAGACTATGTTTGGACCAGTGAATGAATGATCATGCAAGCAGGCGGAACCACAGTGAAGTAAAATCTACCTAAATACTGTATCAACACACAAAAAAGACTAAATGTGTTGCCCAACCACACCTCTCTGGGTTCTGTGTATTATGTGTTCTGTAAGCATAATTTTAAAACTCCATAGCTTGACAGGGGTACTGTTGTCTCAGTTTCATACCCACTACCTTAATGATTCATGACAATGTGACCTAAAAGAAATATATCTATATACATATATATATAAATGCATTTCATTTATTTCCAAAGATAAAACTATTCTGAACCATATGACACACCGTCATGTAGTGAAAATTTTGTGAAATTGTTGCCAGTTTTTTTTTTTTTTGCAACAGCAGCAGCAGCAGCAGCAGCAAATGCAAATATTGTTATGGTGGAATGTAGTGACACACTCATTGAAAGTATTCCAAAATCTCTTTAAGTAAAACATTTTGTGTCTTATTTAAATATAGTCTAGCAATCGTATAAGGTATTTTTCATTTCATTTCGTCAGACAAAGTAGCTGAGCAAAAGGCATACTGCTAACAGGCTGTAATGGGAAAGATGTGTATATATGTACATTCTAATTGTGTTTGTGGGGACTGTTGTAAATGGAAGGTTTCTGTAGTGTAGGGGCAGACAGACAGCACAAAGCTGCTTTAACCCACAATGCATTGTTTTTTGCACAGAATGTTGGGAAGCCTTAGTTGGGAATGTTTTTTTTTTTAATTTATTTTGTTATTTTACAGTTCTGTAGCAGGTTCTTGTCATGTTTTCTTTTTGAAGATGCCTTCAAGCAACATTTTATGACTCCAAGGTTGTTAACGGACATCAAATAATGTGCTTCTAGCCTTGTGACAACATGATCAGGTTAACCAAATAGCAGCCTTGTCAACTGCATGCTATTTCGTGGTAGATCAAAAATGTCATTCAGGCTCACTCAAAGATTATGAAATCAATATATTTGATTCAATGCCTTTCATTTGTGGCCAGTAACTGCACAATAGAACCAATAAAAAGCTAAATGTGTTGATTTTATCATTTTAAAAGCAGATTATTGTCGTAAACCACTGTAAATTGGAAGGCTGTCTGTGCAACAGTCCACCACTGGTTATGTATGTACTGTGCATAAAAAACGGTCTATCTAGAGTTATATACCCCATATACTAAGTACTGCAAATACACATACTGTACCTGTATTCATTAATCACACACACACACACACACACACACACACACACACACACACACACAATGGTGCATGCACTCTCACACACAGAGAAGCTGCACACACACACACACACACACACACACACACACACACACACACACACATATTTGAAGCACAAAGAATCCATGACTTTAACATATATTTTTCTGTCTTCTTTTTTACATTTGTCTTTCATTTGCGATCTAAAATGTGCATAGGTACATAAAACAACCTGTGGTTATTATAAAGAAAATTGGCTTTTACCTGCTCATCCACTGACAAACAATGCCGTACAAAAGTAGTTATAATATTCAGACGACTCAGAGCAGATTTTATTGTTTATCCACACACGCTGCATTGTACTTCAGTGACAGACTTATGTTTTTATGGGACTGTAGTGAGGTCTTTGATCTCCTTGAGTTAAGCAGAGGAGGCTGCTGGCCCTCCTCCCAGGTGCAGAGGCACTCCAGAGTCATGGCAACAGTGTGCCAAGTCTGTCAGACTCATTGTTGACATTGTGTAAACTTTTATGTAAAGGTGTATTTGTAAATTGAGCTGCCATTGTACAAAAAGCTGTTGTGAAATGTATTTTTATGTATTATACATCACTACTGTTTCTGTTGTTTTATTATACTGTACATAAAAAGCACTTTATTTTAATTTTCTAAAATAAAACAGATAAAATATATGTTTGAAAAAGTATGTTTTTTTTGCTGTATATCCTCTTTGGAAAGTAAACAATAGCTCTTTCATTCCATTTCACATTGTATATCATTTCAGTTAATGAAACTCCTTCAGCATCCAGGTACAGTGCCAAAGTGTTTGTATGTGGAGAGGTGCATAAATGGAAGTATGAGGAAACCTTGAAGCATATTCTTAAAACGTATGATCTGAGTCACACCTGTTTGTGCCAAATCATGCTGGATTCAGTCCATACTAGTGAGGCGCTATCTAACTAAGTTAAATAGTGTCTGACCTGTATGGCAAGATTCCCTCCAAATTGTGTGGCTCAAGTCATCTGTTTTTAGAATATGTTGTTGAGTTAGTTCATCTACATGACAATGCAGACTGAGCTTAAATCTAGCACCGCAAACCTCCAAGCCACCTGTTTATACCAATTAAATTCAAGAATGCTTTATTGGCATGACAAGCTCACTTATATTGCCAAAGCAGTTATACAATAAATCTGAACACATACATGTCAGTAGATTTTCATAAGAATAAAATAAATAGGTAAAAGTAAAATAAAATGCAGTGTGTGTGTGTGTGTGTGTGTGTCTGTGCGTGTGTCTGTGTGTGTGTTTATTTGTCGATATAGGTCGCTCATTGTCCCTCAGATTGTGGCATGTTGATACATACTGGGCAGCAAGATATGCTTTATCTCCTTCTCCTAATAGTATATTTAATTTTGATATGTCATTAAGTTCATTAAAATTAGGAATTTCTGAGTTAAATTTGTTGAAGAAAAGGTTTCTTGTTTGATCGAAGGATGTACATCGTAGGAGAAAGTGCATCTCTGTCTCGACCTCACCTGTCATGCAGTAACCACATATTCTATGTTCTTTTGGTTGCCATGATTTTCTGAGTCTTCCTTTTTTCGATTTCCAATTTGTGGTCACTTAGCCTGTAGTTGGTAAGGGTCAGTCTCTGTTTTCTATCTCTGACAGTATTAAGATATTCTGCTAATTTATATTCTCGGTTTAGGGCCAGATAGCATTATAATCTGCTTTGATTTTTAGTTTCTTCTTTCCAATATTCCAAATAGGATTCTTTACATTGTTTCATAATTTGGTTTACTCTGATTGTTTTTTGGAAAACAGTGTTGTTGTGAGACTGATCAAAGTGGGTGTGCAAAGTGGCTCTGCAACAACTGATGTAGGGGACTTTTTTCTGGGTTCAGCTCTTGGGTTTGGAGGGCTTTAGAATGAAGGGTATCTTGTGGGCTGGATTTAAGGTGATTTAGAAAATTGAGTGCTCTTTTGTTGATGTTAATGATTAGTGGGTATCTACCTAATTCTGCTCTACATGCATTTGTTGGTGTTTTTCTATGTACTTGTAGAATGTATCTGCAGAACAAAGCATGTATAGAGATTCTATTGTGTGTTTGTTCCAGTGAGTATATCTATGATGACTGAGTGGACCCCATACTTCACTACCATACAGCGCAATGGGCTGGATGACACTATCAAATATTTTAAGACAGATTTTAATTGGAATTTGGAGATTATAAAATGTTCTTTTAATTGCATTTAGGGCTCTTCGAGCTTTTTCCTTTAGTGCATTCACTGCCATGTTAAAACTCTTTAGTGCATTCACTGCCATGTTATATATAATATATATACCAACTCATATTACTTCTTTTGAGAAAGTGATGACTGTTGAAACCCTCATTTGCCTCCTTAAAAGGGCAGCAGGATTATAGATTTCATCTCCTGCAGTAAACTCCCCACCCTTGGCTTCATGCAGCAGCACACATCAGTACACACAGTGAATATGCAGTGCCATTGTCAATGACTATCTGAGTTGCATGACTCTACGTCAGTGAAAAAGTTACACTGACTGAATCGTCAACACATCAATCTTGTTTAAGTGTAGGTGGAGTGGCCTTGTTTGCACAGAGATTGGCGTTAAAAATGAGACTCACTGAACCCATGACAAGGAAGAACATTTAGCATTCTACAATTTCAACTCAAAGATGGTCTAAAAAGTGATTCTTACTGAGATTATAATAGCCTATTATAGCACTATTAGATCCAGTTCTCGTTGAGATTCAATGCACCTGGTTGTTAACAGCTATTATTTCATTCAAATTATTCAGGGTGCGGTGGTTTAGTCACAAGAACATACACAAACCTGAGAGGTAGTCAGTTCAGATAAAGGAGTCCACGCCTGAAAGGAAAATAACAAGATTAAAGGGGAATGGCCTAGTTGCCTAAATACTGAAACAGATTTTTGTTTGGCTCTTGCATAGTCACATGCAAATTACCACATACCAGAGAAATGACAACAATTTCCAAATATGCTATTCAAAAGAAAGTTAAAAGTAATTGTTTATTCATTAATAAATCAGAATAAGCATTCATTGCAACATTGATAAACAAACAAGTTTCTTTCACAGATCAAACTAAAATGATGTCCAACACAGAATTATTAGAAAATTATCCTTAAATCTCAAAACAAAATAATTATATTGCATGAACTGGACAGTATAGCCTACCTTAGCTTAGTCCCGCCCTTTATGTGATGAACCAATGGTCTGCAGATTGCAAAGACATCTGAAATACCATTCTAGCAGGAAAGTGTCGTCTTGTTCAGTCATGGATCTTAGCTAACTCACCTGTGTGGCAAATTAAGTGGGGAATTCACCTGTTGTAGGTAGTTTTAAAGGGAATTATTTAATGGATTATTATAATATAAGAACTCGATTTGGGATCACTTGGAGTCACAATTGCATTTGTTTGATGTAGGATTTTAGGCTTTTTTATTCTCTGGTTGCAAGTGAAACGCATTTGAAAAGATCCAAGGCTATTTGACTCTTCAGAATGGATAAACCAGACCTTCGAAGGCTTTTTTCTGCCTGTGATGTAAACAGATCTGGGCGAATCGAGTTAGAAGATTTCGCCGTAGTTTGCCGGGAGCTCAATGTTCCCAACGAGGACATGAGAACTTTATTCAATAAATTCGACTCGGACGCGGACGGGAGTATCAATTACAGCGACTTTTCTTCACGGTTTCACGAAGTTTCGGAGACCCTTAACCTGGCCTCACTTGAGGGTTCTCTGCAAAGTCAAGTCAGCCCTTGGGATCAATTCGAGAACTCATTGGATGGCGACATAGTTTACTTTTTGGGAAGGTAAAGCTCAAAGTCAGTTTATGCATGTGAATTGGATTTCTGTCTTTAAATTGCATCTTTAATGACACGATGATTGCTACAGTTAAACTTTTTCAACGAGTTCCTTTAAAGGAACCTATTGTTGTATTTACCAACCTAAAGCTGTGAACCAATTCACTTACAAACTCAGGATACCGTAGCCTACTGAATGAATGGAATGGACAAAGACGTTTTTGGCGTTGTAAGAAAATAATACGAGCAGGCCTACAGCATGACAGAAGTTTGTTGCTCAACTAGCAGTCAATGGGGAAGAGAAACAGTAGCCTATAGGCCTGTCTAATTGTGGCCTAATTGTCTTGACATTAGCCTATACTGGATATGTGTGGGAATTGACCATGTTTGAAGCATTCATCTGACCTTTGTTTCCAGGTTACGGGATCCACTCAGTGAGTTGTACATACAGATCTATGGATCCTCTGATGTACAGTTACTACAGCAGTATGAAGAACTCATCCAGGGTCTGGTCAACGAGAGTCGAGAGCAGCGTCTGGAGAATGAGCAGCTTGAAACCAGCCTGAGGCGGTGAGGAGAGGGGCTTTACATATACAGTTAACAGTGTCCTTACCTCTGAACAATTCTGTATAGCAGATAATATATTTCATTGAGATAGATGTTTGGGTAGTTTGAGATCAGTAGACTGGAGGCTCTTGAAAACGTTTATCTGATAAAAAATGAACATTACATTTCAGTTCTTGCAAGCTTTTGAAGAAGCCCGGTGGATACATGGATGAAGATGTATCTAGCATATGACACCACCTTCACTTCAGATAAGCTTAATGGTTATTATGTAATACATTTGATGGTCTGAGTCAGTTTGCTTGACCTTGCATGTCCTCGTTGAGCCAGTACAGAAATGTGACATAGTGTTTGTGTCCATATTGGAGATGGCTGGACCATCATGTCATTACTGGATGTCACATCTCATTCATGAGTTTCGACCAAGCAGCTAGGGTGTCAATTTGGACACTGATGTAGTTATTATTGCTTAATCAGAAGCACACAACTGATAAGGTAGGCTACTGATTTCAACTGACGTCAGTTCTTGGTAGCAAGTAATTCAGTAAACAAGTGTTCAGATTCAGATTTTGAGCTCTCAGTATGAGGCATTGTATTCACCATGATTCACAATATGTGATTCATTTAACCCTTGGTGTTTGGGTCTGTGTGGGACCCGTTTTCAATGTTTGAAAGACAAAATTAGGCTATTTGTTATTTCTTCTAACTCCTTGGCTCATTTTCTGTGAAGAACATAAAAAAATAACCATTAGATATTTTCAATGACTCCACACGGTATGCCCCACCTACACATAACTATTACATATGAGGTGTTCGGGTCTACTTGACCCGAATGTAATGTAGGTGCTATGTACCTTAAATGTGTCCTCCTCCTAAATAGGCCTGCTGTGTGTGTGTGTGTGCGTGTGGAAATGTTGTCTCTCTGCACCTGGTATTCCCACACAAAGTTCCAAAATATATAGGCTAATGGAATTTCCTAATTTTCTCACAAAAAAACGAAAATGATCATATGATCATAAATGTGATCTCACAGGGGTAAATGGCAAATATGAACCATAAATGATGTATATAACATTGGTGATTGAGCTAAAGTAAACATCTGTTAAGTATTTTTATATAAATTGTTATGGCTGTATTGATTTAGAAGCTTAATAATGTGGTGGGGTGGGTCCACCAGATCCAGGAACATTGGCTGTGTAACAAAAATAGGAACACCTTACAAGGGTTAAGTAGTTGGGTGTTAACAAAGCCTCAAAGGTGGATTTGTCTCAAGGCTGAATTGGTCAAGGCTGTTCCATTGTTATTTTCCAGACTGTGATTTTCATGAAATGCAGGTGAATTGTCTAGTACAGGGAAGAAGGAAGTCTGGAAATTATTTAGCTTGCTCTGCTTGTACTTCAGCTCAGAAGGTCTTTTCACAGTCTCTGAACTGGAAAGATTACCGGTAATTCTTCTGCAAGGATAATTATTGTAAAACTATCCTACCAGATTATTTGTGATGTACAATTTGCAGTGGACCATGGTATCTGAATGCATGTTGTTCTAACTAAAGTTTGAGATAGGAAAAACAATGTTTTTTGTCCGGAATGTCCTTTGGTAGGATATCTTGTCTTGCATATCTGTGACCAGTGATTCAAAACGTCCCTCCTCCATTCATGAATGATTGGTCAAGTAAAGTCACATGACTATTACAGACTGTAGTATCACTTTTTTTGTGATTAGTTAAGCGTCACAGAGAATGCCATCACTAGAAGACCTGTGGGAATGTCAAGAGACTGCGAGGAAGATATGTTTTCAAAATCTGTTTGTACGGTCTCCTGGACCTTTTTCAGAAAGGAAAAAGCCATTTCTTGTGGAGTTTAAACCATTTCTGGTGGAGTGTAAGCCATCATCATTTTCTTAGTGTTTTTCCTTTTGGACATCTGCTGCATCAGTGTATGACTGTGGTTGTGTTGACTGACAGGACAGAGGAGATGAACACAAGCCAATTGGCTGAACTCGAGGAGGATGTGCAGGTGCAGATTCGTCGAACTGAGGAGAGGGTCAGGGAGGAGGTAAGCTTCTGGAGAAGGGACGATAAACTTTGGAATTCCTCTGATTTAAATAATATTCTTTATTGTGCATCAGTATAATGTGTGAAGGCAGTCTGTGACATTCATGCATTGATATAAAATAGGGATACTCTGGAAATCATTTTCATATTATAGGTGTCAAAGACATGAATTGTTGAAGTTTAGGCACATACAGTACCAGACAGACCTCTTCTAACACCAACATATTCTTTTTATTCATCAGTGTAATGTAAAGATTTTCTTTGACATTCGCACTCATGGACGTTAAAATAGGAATACACTTGAAATGTTATTGGTTGTTCAATGTTACATATTGTTGGTGTCAAAGACATGAACATTTTGGAGCTTAGACACATACCAGGCAGACAAACCGCTTGTAAGAGCAATGTGTTGGTATGTGAACTAACAGATATCCAAGCCGAAAACACCCACAGTGGGCTGTCGTCTGAGTCTCTTCCTCTGTGTACTGAGTGTAGTGGTTCACCTGCATTCCTTAGGGTCAGGGGCTCACTCTCGTGGCAGAGCTGGGCAGCGCTGGTGTTTGCGCTCACAAAGCGCCCTCTATAAATCCTGTGAAGGCCCCTTTGTTCGGCCGGTTTATATGAAAGCACTTCACCTCTTGTTTTTTTTGTTGTTTTTTTCGGCCACAGGAACAGAGGAAAATGGAAGGAGCTGTCTCAGCGATGCAGAGGAGGCATGACAACGAAGTGGCTGACCTGCAAGTGACCGTGGACCGGCTCTCAAGGGTAGAGGCCCTGCTGTAGGGGTGTACAGTTAATGCTTTTGTGTTTTGTACAAGAGATATTATTCAATACGGAACACTGACATATCTCAGATTCATTTGACTATTGTGTTATTTGATTCAGTATGTATTCAGCTGTTCACCCTTGTTTTTTTTATTGAAACGTGTACAGCAATATCAAGAGGAACTGGAATTGAATAACTCCAGGGAAGATGTGGACAAACTGAGAAACCAGCTCAATGAAATGTCACAGGTATGCTGAGTGCATTTGACTATCATAGTATCATGACGTTACTTTTTTTCTATGAAATTGTAGATTTCTCTGTTCAGAATATATCCATCTTTTGTCAAGACTCATTAATATCTCAATTTTAGGAGAAAGAGGAGCTGAGGAGTTGTCTTGTGAAGGCGCAGACAAACATCTCGATCTTACAGGTGGAGTTGGACAAGCTAAAGAACTCTTACACAGACCAACAGCTTCAGCATGAGAGGTACCAAATAAATAACAAACAAACCACTACAGAACTGCTACTACTGCAACCATTACAGTACTTCTACTGAAGCGAGACTTGTGCCCTAGTAAACTGATTTCCAACCCAGTGTCACATTGACAATTTCGAATCAATGTGGAAATGTTCAGAATTGATAACGATCTGATGGTCTTTAAGTCTGTACCCAGTACTAGGCCTACTTCTTGTTTTCACAGGGAAACCAATGAATTGAAGAGGATGGTGCTCGAATACCAGTCATACACAAATCACATCGACATCCTCCAGTGAGATGCCATTTTGAGCATTTTTCCATTTCCTTTTACAACTGTTCTTTGGAAATCCTCTATTCTCATGTAATACCCCCCACCCCTTTTAATCATGAAGGGAAATGAATAAGAAGTTATACGACAGCAACGATGGACTACGCTCTGCGCTGGCCAATGATGCAGCCTCTAATAAAAGACGTGTAAGTCTCACTTCTGTTCTACCATGATGAAGAAATGAAGTACAGATGTGCATGAGAAGCTCCTTGTGAGATTGAGGCTTGCCCACCCCTCTCTCATATCAGGATGACCGCATGAAAAACGACTAGGCAACTCAAGACTAAAGTGAAGCGGGTGCGAGTTTTATTTACAGTGCAGTAGCAGTGATTAACAAAAGAGAAAACAAAAACTGAGAATAAACGAAAAACAAAACCGGCCTCAATCAGGCAACACAAATATAACTACAACAAAAGACTGTTTAGAGAACGATCACACTTTTTCTTGCACTTACTTCACTACACAGCTTCACAGCAAGCGTGCTTTCCCCTTGCTCTCTCTCCCCCCCAAATGAAAACCCCTGCCCTTTTGAAGGGCTCACAATCTACCCGAGAGCAGCGATTGGACAGACAATAAACCAATCCGAAAATGGCATTACAAAAACCTTTAAAAACACACATTTGGAAGTACATACAAATTATCACAATATCCCCAGAAAATAGCTTTTAAAAAGTAGAAAACATAAATCCCATATTTACTTATTTTAGTATACTGTATGCATGAAATAAAGCTACAAAACAATTACTCACATATCACCATGACAACCAAAGTTTGCGCCACTGAACCGGACAGTGGTTAAGAACATGGGTTCCGCAAGGGCTCCGGTTTCCCCACGGACCCTTCTGATGGAACACCCATTGGCAGCGGTGAGTGAGAAATGTTTGTTTGTAGTGCAGTGAACTATTGTGTTGCGAGTGGAATATGGGACGAGACAACTGGTACCTGCGTTGCTCGCAACGATGGTAAGTACATGTTATAACTGAGAAATGTGTGTGTTTGTGACGTGTGCATTTTCGCGATAGCCGCGCTAAAAGGAAAAAGTTTGAATACGGTGTGTAGGAGATGCTAACAGGTGTCTGGGTCTATGTGTGTGTGCGGGAGTGTGCTGGCGTGTCCATGGGAGTGTCTGTGCGTGTCGGGAGGTGTGTGTGAGTGTAGAAAGGATGTGTCGCTGGCGTTTTGGTGAAAAATGTCACTACCCCACATTTTTCACACTCCTATTACTGAACAGCTTTTCATTATTGGTGATTGTCTTGAATTGACGGTAGCCTGCATCATTTAAATGCAAAAATAAGTAAAGAATGACCAAGGTAGTATTGTTGAGGTTCAATGCTCGTTACAGGGTATCTACAGTTTGTTTTACAAATCAAGGACTTTTCCAGGTCTGTTTACTCAAATGCAAGGGCTCAACATTCAATAGTTTGAGGCACGGATCAAGGTAAATTACTGTTATGACATTGAGAAATGTTCTAATGAGAACTATATGGCTTTACAGAAGCTCACAGATTAGAAAGAGAGAGGCTTGAATGTATGAACACTTTCCAGTTGTGCTGTGATGCTGTGATGTCAGATCTGGCATCATTCCTTTTCTTACATAGAATACATAAATGCAAGCACTTTCAATGA
This sequence comes from Alosa sapidissima, assembly GCF_018492685.1. NCBI lineage: Eukaryota > Metazoa > Chordata > Actinopteri > Clupeiformes > Clupeidae > Alosa > Alosa sapidissima. The sequence continues at coordinate 6,527,384 of NC_055967.1, read as the reverse complement.
CCCATGTCAATCTGTGTCTATTTTCAACCCCCCCCCCCCCCCCCCCCCTCAAATTCTCAAGCATGTGAAGGACCCATGGGAACTGTGTCATTAGGTGGAGGGCAGTGCCAAAGAGACCTATTTCTCTCAGCACATCTGACTTGAGGCCATTGCAGCCCTGATGTGGCAGTATGTCTGTTCCTAAACCAGTTGTTATATGGCCATGATCAACATGTCTTGTCTTTTCCGCAGTTTTCACCAAAGCTTGACAACCCTTCCCGAAAGATGAAGCCCATTCATCAGAGCACATTAAACCATATCAGGTAAAGTGCTTTGCTACCCCATCAGTAGCCTACAAAAATGGACAGCTATGACAATTCTGTTTAAATGAGGTGCTCTCCTTTCTGGGTAGTTTTGCCAGTGAAGAGGAGCAAATGGCTACAATGGATTCCTCTCAACCACGGTATGAGCACGTGGCAAGCTGGGCACAGAAATACCTGGACAGCGGAGTGACCACATCCATGGATGTGGACGACTCGGGCAGTGACTATGACAGCGACGAGAGCAGAGACTCCATAGAAACGGTGCACCATAGTTATTCCTACGCTCCATCAGAGCTGGAAGTAAGACAGATTATAATCCATTAAGGATCGCTATATTTAGTGAATGGGTGAAGTATGAAGTGTTAAGAAAAAAAATATTTTTTTCTGTTAGATGACGGAGACAAAGTCTGAGGTAGATGGGTCTGTGGCAGCCAGTCGAGTGAGTTCAATTGCATCTTCCATCAGAAGACGTTTGTCAGCTTTCCCTAAGGTAAGATCATCATTTTCAAGCTGTCCATCTGACCAAACAACCTGATGACCTAGTTTCATGCCATGCTGATGTTTTAGTTCATTTCCTTAATTTACCATTGCAGATGCTTGGTACAAAAAGAAAGGCAAAACATGGCTTGCATGTTACAACCTTTGTTAACAGTTTATTTGAATAAAAATGAAGGATGAATTAATCTTACATCATTTTGCACACAACTCCTATTCCTGTTATCACCGGACATGTATGCTCACTTTAACTTATGAAGTATTGTGTTCACAAGTGTGTTGTTTTGATCAACAGCCACTGGAGACAAACCTGCTGGAATCTGATGGCCCAGCCCCCATGTACAGGCTGGTTCTGGCAGGAGATGCTGGGTCTGGCAAATCGAGCTTCTTACTGCGACTGAGTCTCAATGAATTTAAGGGTGATATTCAGACCACATTGGGTAAGTGCAAAGGGGGTCTGGGTTCTTGCAACATATATATATATATATATATATATATATATATATATATATATATATATATATATATATATATATATATATATATATATATATATATATATATATATATATATATATATATACACACACACACACCCCAGTTGTGTGCATGTAAAGTGAGATTCTGGGGGATTGTGATTATAGGGGTGGACTTCCAGATTAAGAAGATGCTGGTGGATGGAGAGAATACCACCCTGCAGATCTGGGACACAGCAGGACAAGAAAGGTACACAGAGAAGGGCAATCATAATATTCATCATTTCAAAGACGTCACCAGACTTGTTATTCAAGACTAACACCTCATAACTGGTTGATGCACCTCCTAATAGCAATAATAATAGCAGTCATGGTAGCAGCATCTCTAAAGAGCGATGCCGTGGAAAACACAGACCTGGACTAAAGCCCAGTTATGTTCCGGGCCTTCAACTTTCCAGTACTCTTAAAACACTTTACCTAACTCCTGTTTGGTTCACATCTTGAAGGTTCAGGAGCATTGCCCGTTCTTACTTCCGCAAAGCCCATGGTGTACTGCTCCTGTATGACGTGACCTCGGAGAGTAGCTTTCTCAATGTCAGGGACTGGATGGAGCAGATTCAGGTATCCCACAAAGATCCACAAAAATGACAAGCTTACATTAACCTCTGTTATTATTAGTAGTGATATTTTGCACTCGTGTAATGGCATAGTACAGTGCACAGCCTCATTGTGTGGTCTTGCAGTATGTATGTTGATCAGCTGAGTACAGACCTAATTGTTTTGCTTTTCTAGGAGTCCACCGAGGAAAGCATCCCCATGTGTGTGATTGGAAACAAGGTGGACCTGCGGGAAGAAAGGCCTAAGGGAAGCTGTGTGAGCACCGCACACGGAGAGAAACTTGCTATGGTGAGGCCTCGCACCTCATATAGATGTATCCAGGGCAGTCACTCGTAAGAGAGTTCTACAGATGTTTTTTTTTTTTTTTTTCTTTCTTGTGTAATATACTGTATCTTCCTTATCAGACCTACAACGCCCTATTCTGTGAGACCAGTGCTAAAGAGGGGACCAATGTTGTGGAGGCAGTCCTCCATTTGGCAAGGTAAGGCATCTATCTCATCACCAGTCTCTGGCCACTCCTATTATCACCACAGCAGTAGTGTGAAATGTGCTGTCTGTCCTTCACAGAGATGTTAAGAAACACATTAAAGTAAGAAGAGAGTCAGAGGGCTTCATCAAGCTGAGTCAAACGGGTCGAAAGAAGACATTTGGTAACTGCTGCAATGCAGCACAGTAAACACGCAGTGTGCAGTGCCTTAACCTTTTTATATTGATGGACATATTTATCATGGAGTTCCCAACTCTATTGTAAAAGGCATAGTGTAGGGCACATGCATTGTTCTTTTGGGACGTTTCACAACTTTGTATATTTTAACCATAGGGGATACAGAATACCAAGGTCATAATTTATACTTTGCTAATCATTTCAGTTTTATCTCTGTGCAATAGGCCTACCGCTTCCTGCATTGATGGTGTTTTATGTAAAGTCTGCATGACTGTCATAACATGCTCATAAGAAGCAGTTAATGCATTTTAGCTAAATAGCTCTGGTAGTACTTAGTGTTAAAAAGTACTGATTTTATGTACACAAACAAGAACAAAATATTGTGCTGATTTTCATGCAGCAATTAACATGTTTCTTAAGAAACCATTGTAAAGATTAGTCTCAGGACTGAGGTTACTGTATGTAGATGTATTTGTTTTAATCAGTTGTACACAATAAATGTTCCAAATTAAAAACCTGAATTTTTTCTCCTGATGTGTAAAACCAATGGGTGTGTTTCTGCCATGCCTAAGCCTCATTTCATGAATTGAATCGGTATAGGCTACACAGATTAATGTCACTAAACAGGTGCCGTTCTCTAGGGGTCCATAATCTTACACATTATCCCAGATCAAGGGGCTGACAAGTTAATCTCATATTACACTTTACTTTATACCAAACCCCTGCTGAATGGAATGTTCATGTTGGAATTACTAGCAGTAAAACGTTCGAGTGGGGATGACTTATGTCTCTTGTCCATTCAAAAATTAATTAGTTTGACCAGATCTAACTGATTTATAACATGTGAACATATCAAGGTGCTTAGAACCAAACCTGAACACTTAAATCTTGTCAAACCAAACTGACATTTTGTCAGCTAAATCAAACCTGCACCAATCTGAGCACTAATGCAGCATGCTTCTGTATTTTCTTTAGCATCATCAAAAAAGTTAGAGCCTTAAGTGAAACTGGTGTTTGTCTTAACACTAAAACAAATACACACTGCGTCCAAAATGTGCATGAAAGATTTACATTTTATTACATTATTACAATTGAGGAAGGAGAGGGAGAGGTTACAAAAATACGGGATTGGGTTACTTCCAAACTATGGATTAGTCTGTTCATTCTTGCAGCTTTTGTTTACATTGTAAATCCTGATCAAGAAAACTGAGACCTGTGCACTGTGGTGATCAAACAGCCAAATCCTCATTCAACCAAAGAGTCTGCTTCAAAAGATGGGACACTGATTTTTAAAATAAAATAAAAAATAAGAGCACCCCTCACAGTTATAAAGATACAACAATGGTCTGCTTTCTGGAGCCTCAACACACATGAGTACCCAAATTCATTCTCAGGTCACATAGGGCAATATTAAAAACTTAGGTGATCTTGGTGTGAGGGGGATCCATATGAGTCGGACACTATTTAGAACCTGGCTCTTTTTTATCATTTGCCGCCTTCTGCTTTTGCTGCATTATTTCGGCATCCCTGCAAATTGGAAAGGAAAAAAAAAACATTTAAATTAGAACAGGCACAGACAGAGTAGAATCAGAACTTTTTCCTTCTGCACAAAAATTGCAAACCAATTGTGAGGAATGTGGGTTTAGCCCACAAGTGCTTGAACTGAGGTGCCGTTTGATTCATAGCATGATGATTCTCGTCTGCAAGGCACCATCTTCCGTATTAACAGTTAGAGTTCTTGAGGATTGGCCCACCGACTGCTCTGTACTACTTGGTCCTCGCTGGTCAACATTGGCTATCTAGATGCACACCTCTGTTTCCTCGCAGCAGCCGAGAGGCCATCATCATTGCGCTTGCCCTTGCCGTTCTCATTCTGCTTCTTCGCATTCTTCTGTCGGGCAAGTTCACGCTGGTTTCCCCCTACAAGAACGCGCATACTGATTGTTGAACAACCAACGTTTTTCCTGTTATGGAAAGCTTTTCATCACCACTTTAAAGATAGTAGCTGGCTAGCTAACGTTGTAACAAGCACATTAGCTTGGTAGCTAACGTTAAACTAGTAGAAGAGATGGTTTGGTTTAAGGTTCGCTGCGAATGTAGCTCGTGGTGAAGCTGCGAGTGTACTGGTAGACAATTTCAAAGTCGTTCTTTTCAAAAGGATACCAAATAATCGGTCTGGAGTGTAGCTGTTTTTAACAAGGAAGTAAACATTAGCTAGTTTCCATTTAGCCAAGCAAACAACGTTAGCCCAAGAGCTAGCTCACAAATGGGTGTCGACATGCATCGTAGGCTATGCACCATTGCGATGTAGGCAGTGACTTTAAATAACCAGAATTAAGTTATCATAATCCCAACAGCACTACTTACTCGTCATTTTTGGTTAATGGTTTTCGCTTTAGATAAGCTCACCCAAAGGGCTGCTCTCTACTGTCGCTGTAGCTTTCCCAATGACGCGCCGATGGTGGTTGTTGCCGAAAATGCAACGTTGCAGCTCCGCCTATTTACAGTGTTTGATGATATCGCGAGAAATGTCCTCTTCTGGAATACACCTACCTGATTGGAGGAACGCCTGATTAACTTTCTGGCGTTTGGTTTACTCCGTAGACGGGCTCTGGGAGAGCCTTGCCACTCTGTCCCATAGAGTGGTGAAGTCCCGCCCCTTCTACTTCTGGTCCATGGGACCTATCTTTCAAAAAATGATGAACGGGAGTTAATGGAGAGATAACAATTATTTTTTGGTCCAGTTTGAATTGTGCCACAAATTTCACATATGATGTGTGTGAATTTAAAAGATAATTTTTCACGTCAAGAAAGTACTGTTGTTTGATAGACTTCAAAAGTTATTGGTTTTGTGCGAATCCACTCAGTGGACTACATCTCTCGTCTCGAATGATGTACGTCACCAACGTAATGAAACGATAAGAGCTGTTATGCTACTTAACGGTTGCATCTTGCTGCCTGCTATGTCACTTAACAGTATGTAATGTACAGTCTATGGACGAATACAACTTACCTGATGTGTTTAATCCTCTGACTCATGGTATTTTCTTCGGCAAGGAAAGCCCAATTAAGACCTGCTGCTGGTATGCTTGTACAATCTAGTGTGGCTGTGAATAAGCTAACGTCACTAGCGCGACTGATGGGTTTGTAGTCGTTGGAATTACGATCTTTCACAATGTTGTAATTCAATAGTTACGAAACAAACTGCAAATGTCTTTACATGAAAAATTGTCTTTAAAATTGACAAACATCATATGGGTAATTCAAGGCACAAGTCAACCGGGACCAGAAAATAATTTATTTTTCGCCATAGACTGCCGTTCAAATTTTTTTGAAAGATAGGTCCCATGGAGGCAAACGGAAGGGGCGGGACTTCACCACTCTATTGTACCGAATTTTGGATGCAGATCCACCAGAGTTCCACTGGGGGCGATCACCATGAGGGCAGAATGAATGGAAGTCAATGGAGCTAGACGGCTAAATTTGTCTCTTTCACCTGATTGTCGTTGACAAATCTCAGATTTGATTGTAGTATGTATAACTTCAACATGGGTTATAGGTCAAAAGTTGAATGAACGAGTACTTATGTCCTTTTGATTTCTTACAGGTTGGGTCGTTGTTGCACATAACACGCTAGCATTGTGCTAATGAATGACGTCATTGACACATTTGAAAAGCTTTTTAGAACAATTAAGTGACTTTAAAAAATATAATACTCAACCAAGTGTATTTTCTTTGCCTCCCCTTTCGAATACAATACTCAAATTACTTCAAAACAAATTATATCCTGAGAAAAGTGGATTTTGAGGGGTACAGCTCCATAGACCTCCATGCATTCTGCACTCGTGGACGAGTGCCCTCATGTGGAACCACAGAAGGAACTGCAACCAGTTCAGAAACCGGAAGTTTTCCGAGAGTGGCAGTTCTCCCCTTATTAGACATTCTCTGGTTTACTGCTTCATGCCGGTCGTAAACTCGGAGGACCCGACTTTAAAAAATCACGACCTCCGAAACTGTTCATGATTTAGCTCGGAAAACAAAGGCTACAGGAAGCTATTACAACTGCCTACTATGGTTGAGCAAGAAGGAAAATATCTCTGAAGAGTGTTTATCTGTAATTTAGTGTTAATTTAGTGAATAGACCTTGCCTATTTGTAACGAGGAGCGAGATTAATCCAAAGATTGTTAAGGCGCCTTAACAATCTTTGATTAATCTCTTGTGTTGTTTCAAGGGAGGCCGCCGTGGTTGGAGAATATGATAGGCTAGCTCCATAGACCCCCATTGTTTTTGCACTTATTCGTGATCGCCCCTAGCGGAACTGCAACAGATTGCAGGTACAATGGAGTTAATAGGGAGTGATCCGGCTCTCCGTAAACGGGCTCTGTGAATATCCTACAAATAATTTAAAGTTGTCAAACTATGAGAATTTTATGTGCTGAAGTGGTCTGAAATGACCACCATTCTAACTTAGTAGGTAGGCTTACATTTCATTCCGTTTTCGATGGCAAACACAAAACAGCGCCAAAACAACCACCGGTGGACAAATCGAGTATTGCATGTGTACTGTTAAGACTCGCCATAGAGAATGAATGGGGGAAATTGCGGAGGTTTTAGTTTGACGATGTTGTACTCCTGTGCGGGCCGGATGATATATACTACGGACATGTTTTGGGGGGCCACCCAAAATGAGGTGGCGGGCCGTAGTTTGGGGACCACTGGGCTACACTGTCCGTTTATGATGTCAGCATTTGTTGTAGGCTATATTTGTGATATGTGGATCAATTTAATGTAGGCTAGCCTATGAATATTGCGTTGGGTAGGCCTATGTTATGCATATGTTTTGAGTCAATGTGTTCTGTCTAATATGCTGTGCGATAGGGTCTTTAGCCTGTTTTGACACCCATATCAGAAGCGTCAATAATTATTACGTTTTATTAATGTTGGTGTTCAACAGTTTTATATTTCACGTGTTCACCGTCGATTTCGGTGCAAGGCTACAGCAACTTTGTTACCTTACTAGTGTAGCGTCAGATAGCAGACGGTTACTTTGTTTGCGTGGTTTGCATTTTTTCTGTAGTGTAGCCATGTTCTTGACAGTGATGTATGCCTGTGCTGTGTGTCATGCAATGCCAGTATGCTGTTGTCCATTAACAGATAAAGGCGTTTAAATAAAATACAATAACTTTTTTTACCCCCCCCCCCCCCCCCCCCCCCCCCCCCACTAGAGCACCCCCAACCAAAACTCACTTCCCACGGCCCTGATCTTACAACCTATTAGCCTACAAGATCAATGGAAATGGGCCTGTGTTGTGCTGTATCAATGTTACATTATATCCTCGGAAACAGACGATAAAAAAAACGCAATTTCATGGATGTTTATGTGTCTGATTGGTGGGCAGTTGTTTATTCGATGCTAATTGGATGTGATAATGATGTATCTTTCAAATCAAATTTAAAGTTCTCAAACTATGAGTTTTATGAAGTCGTGGCAGAAACATCTGAAATGACCACCATTCTAACTTTCACTCACCTGATGAGAACTTTGCATGTGAACTCTGTATGAATATTGAACGAGTGAATAAAAAATATAAATAATTATACCAGAAAGTTCCAGAATTATGACTTGAATAGAAGTTAGTTAGTTATTAACAATTAATTGATAAACTTTTAGAATACTTTGAGCACTGATGCAGTCAGCAGAGGCCTCTTACATTGTTTGCAGGTACAGTAGGCCTACTATACATTTCATTCCGTTTTCGATGGCAAACGCGAAACAGCGCCAAAACAACCACCAGTGGACAAAAAGAGTATTACATGTGTACTGTTAAGACCCGCCATAGAGAATGAATGGGGGAAATTACGGAGGTTATAGTTTGACGATGTCGTACTCCCGTGCGGGCCGGATCCTATATACCACGGACATGTTTTGGGGGGCCACCTTAACTGAGGTGGCGGGCCGTAGTTTGGGGACCACTGCCCTAGATACATATTATTGACCTGGCTAGATTGTACTTAATAAATGACTATTTTTACAACTGTCCAACTGTCCCCCCCCCCCCCCCCCCCATTATGTGATGGTGTGAACGAGCCCACGTCATTACACATACAGACAGTACATCAGTTTGGGAAAAATAACATCTGATAACAACCCATAAACATAAGTTATTGTATTTCTAAGCATGTAAGTGACTGTAAACATCCTTGAATCCTCACTAGGATAAGAAATGTAAATTTACAAACACACCTCTGCCTTTTGATATGTTAGTGTCTTACTGTGTCTCTAATAAAGTTTGTTCATTTTGGACCATCTGATCTTTTTTCTGTGAGTGAAAGTACTTAGTGTAATATTTTTAAGAAATTTGAAGAATAGCCAATAAGTGTTTTGCTGTGCACATAAACCTTTTAAATGATGGTCAAATTAATCACTGCATTGATCTGGGTGTCCCTTTCCTGCAATTTACCTCAGTGACAATTTTACAGATTGAGTGACAAGATACGACATCATTATCACATCCAATTAGCATCGAATAAACAACTGCCCACCAATCAGACACATAAACATCCATTAAAATGACGTTTTTTTTTTTATCGTCTGTTTCTGAGGATATAATGTAACATTGATACAGCACAACACAGGCCCATTTCCATTGATCTAGTAGGCTAATAGGTTGTAAGATACATTAGGCTAATACCAAACATCGGTGTACATGTGTAACTCTTTTAATGTCAAATCCTTGCTTTTAGCACTGTTATACATTAATACCAAACATCGGTGTACATGTGTAACTCTTTTATTGTCAAATCCTTGCTTTTAGCACTGTTAGCTCCAAAGACGCCAGCTTTTACAGCCTCCAACCTCAAGTATCTCGTCGCGCTTTCAGACAAACTGTGGCGCTGTCGATGACAATTACTGTTTTGACAATGCTCATTGGAGGGATGGACCGCGGCCTGGAAGGCTGCAGCCTAGTAGTCGACGTTCGAGGCAAACTTCTCCATTGTGCCTCGGGGCACCCTCAAGTACTCCGAGGTAAAGTGGGCATGCCTGCCCAAAATGCCGCATGAAAGCTGAGTAATTTACACTTTCCAACTGGGGCGGTGGATTTATGAGATATCTCGAAAGCAGCATCAGAGTAGCCTAAGTGATAAACCTCCTACAACTAGCCCTATGGCATTGTTTTGTTAGGAGAATGGAGCCATACAGCTCTTCTATTAGGAGAGTTACCCCTTACTTTTGAGTAAACTTACCAAGGTTTGTCACTAAACCACGTAGGCTACTTGGTATACCCCCTGAGCAACTTGATGGTTATGGTTAGCCTATGGGGTCTAAAATGCCTAAATAGGCCTATGTCTTCTGAAGGCCTAAATAGAGCCAAGCCAAAAACTCCAATAAAATTTTTATCAACTTTGAGCTGGACAGCTATGACCATGCAGGATCATCCAGGTCAAATGTGACGATTATGCTACATATGCCTATATATATATACTACTCCTATTTATGTACCAGCATGCAACATTTGAGCCTCCTACATGGTTTAGTTCTTGACCTATGGGCTTGTGAACTTTGACAAAAAAAAAGAGGCTGAACAAAATTGACACCCCCTCCCCCCATACAACTGGCTGTATCTTGGAAAGTACTGATCTTACATAAAAGTAATTTTACAGTGTGTCTCCTGGGTAACATAGGTACACCTGGTAATTTTTTCAGAATTTTTTGAGACCTAAGTGTGTGGGCCCTGGTTGAATTGATGTGGAATGACCCAATTATAACCGTTAACAATGCATAAAGGAAAATTAAATAGGCTAATGTAGCTAAATGTAGACTACTACTAGCAACCAAGGGTGCATCCCATTTCTCTATTTGTCCATCCTCCCTGCCTCCCTTCCTTCCTTCCTCCTGTCCTAACCCTCCTTCTAATTAATTTTGTGAAGGAAACAAGGAAGTAATGTAAGGAGGATGGAGATCAAGGAGAGACACATGAGAAATGATATGTCCTGCTCACTCACGCATCACTTTTAATTACTGATGATGCGGCAAAGCATCACCTCTTAGGCTAGAATAAACAGACCAATGTTACACGCAAGTTGCAGAGTTGATCAAACAGTATGATGCACACGAATGACACACTGTAAAAACTTGAGTAGGCTATACTGTGTGCATCCTGTAGCCTAAAATATATGATGATTATAGCATCATAAAAAGAGAGGGGCAGGCATATTCTATTCAGAAATCGCATGTCTTGTTTTAAGAGTTAAAAAGAACTGCTTGATCAACCTGACTCCAAATCCCTGGTTCCATGTTGGTTACTTTTTTTTTTTTTTGCTGCTTCCCTTACTGCTTTTGTTATCTGTGTACCTTATGTATTTTTCACAACTTCAAACGGCAACAACAGAATAACAATACAGCTACCACTAAGAAGATGACAAATAGGACTTTTTAAAACATGGCTCAGTAGATTGTATTTGTTTAACTGTTTATTGCTTCTACCACAGTTTATTAGGGATACTTTCCAGCAGAATTCGAACACAGTGGAGCTCCAGACAACATGTAACAAAACAGATTTGGAAAAAAATACATATATTTCAATTAATAGGCTATGGTTTATTTTCCTTAATCTAAAATGTCAAATATAAAAATTTCAAGACAAAATCAGTTGCAGTTTAGACATTTACTTTGGTTTGGTCTTTATCAATTGAAAGCAATTTTAAAGAAACCACATTTAACATCCACATCTTTATCCCTGTATTCCTTTAGTTGCATGAAGTGTAAAATATTTCACATGGGGTTTCGGGAAGGAAATGAATGACAAGATCAGAATTAAAGACATGGAGGGTTTTTTGATGACATAGTTGTACCATAACTGTGATCCACGGGGACAGCACAGAAATGTAAGCAAAATAAATCTCTGGCAAATGTGGTTTGTGTCTAGAAGTGCATTCAATACATTCTACGTTGCATGTGTCGGTGTCAACATCAGAACCTAATAGGGGCAGATACTACAATGATTCAATGCACTTTCTCCCTCTTGGCAGTTCTGCTGTTGGGCTTGTAGTGTACAGTAGTTTGAGAGTAGTTTAGGTGAGTTAGTTTCTTGCAGTCAGGACCACTGATGTCACTAAACTGCCCAAGGCCACCACCAGAGCACCAAGCAGAAATTTCCAAGAAATTCCCTGCAACAACAAAAAACAACAACAAAAGGGCTATAGCGCTTAAGGTATGTTTGGCAAATGTCGACCCGCTTTCCTCAGAGGTAGTGTTCATTCACTTACTGAGGGCTTCTTTTTGGGAGGAATCACGAAGGGTGCAATATTGTCCCCTAACACCTGAGCTGGTTTAGCTTTCCATTTTTGAGTTTCGTTTCCGCCAGACTGTCGTTTAACCAGCTTTGATAGCTCAGCGTGAATGGCCTGTGAGGAATAAAATAAATAACATGAGAACTGTTAGTGTTAATGTCAAAAGCACACAAAAACAACAGTGCTGTTCCATGTGACTGCCACTCCTTGTGTTAAAGCAGCAAAATGAATTGTGGTCTAACATTATAGCTAGCGATGGTGTGCAAAAACGTTATAAACACTAACAACAACATTATTTGTAAAAGCTTGTTAGCATGCACACTGCTATCTTTTGTAATACATTTCAGTGAAAGCGTTTCTATTTTATGAGGTTATCTGACTCAGAGCACAGAGCTACATGTAGGGGGGGGGGGGGGACTGGTAGGCTATTTATCTGTTCTTCTCAAGACCAAATGACATTTTAAGCAGAGATGGGAAACCTAAAGTAAAGTCTTACCACATATTTCTTCCAACCTTTCAGTAAAAAACAGCTGATTCTTACTAGTTCTTTTTTCAGCCAGGTAGATGCGCTAATTGAAATAACCTGTTTTAGGTGGACAGGTAGAACCAATACATGGTGGGCTTTTACTCTCTGATTTTAAGCCAAAAACAACATCTCTGCCAAGAAGTTGTAAAATTCCTGTATGTTACTTTAATTGTTTCATGTGAACAGAAGTATGTTTTGACCAAAAGAGGGCAGCATTGTACACAGTAAAGGAATCAAGTAGAAACCGGAGCAGGATAAACAGGCCTGGTATATGCTTGAACAATGGCAGGGAGTGCTTTGTTGTTGTTGTTGTTGTTTTTGTTTTTGTCTGCATATACATTTAACTTTAGAACTTTCAGAAATGGCAGGATCTCAATCTGATTGCGTAACAGTCAAACAAATCCAATCTCCAGCCTCTGTCTGAAGGTGTGGATTAAGAGATTTAGTTAATGTACTGCAAATGCATACAGATCCTGTTGCCTACAGCCACAGCAGTGTGTTGCGCTTTTATGAATGTGTCAAACTACTGGACATTGCTCTTTATTCAGGATGTCCTCTGTCCGGATCAATGATTATGGTTCCCTTTCATCTGGCCATTACTCTGTGAATGTTTACTATTTTGATACAGGGTTTGAGATGAATATGGTTGTTGTTTTAGTTTTATTATTTAACATCCATCTTTGGATGTCAATTTCAAAGCTCAGCTTATCAACAGCCATGGCAAGTTGCAAGAGCAAGAATTAACCGTTGTACTCAAATGGTCCTCACTACACTAACTGTTTACAAAATAGCTGTTGCAGTAGTACCTTCTGTATTTGTATTTACACACATTTATTGTCATTTTTAAGCGAGCAAAATCTGTGGGGAGGTCCAACTCAGATAGTTATAAACATAGCAGTAGTCACTATTTTTCAAAGTTCTTAAACAACTGCACTGCACACAGCGATCAACTAATGTTTGGGACTGAACCAGAAATATAGGGAAAAGTTATTCAAATGATCAACCAAATGGAATGCAACTCTGCTTGCCTTTTACTCTGGGCATGTCCCTCCGTATTGTATTAAAATAATTTAAGATGAAGACAAAAACACTAGTCATTCACTGTTCATTTTCTATTTTTCTTACTAACAATATGCATCCATTCCTTTTTCAAATGTTTTTTTCCTCCCTCTCTCTTGCTACTGGACACAAGGGCGTCATTACAGAAACAGATGATTTTTTAGTTTAGTCTAGACAAGGATAGTTCACCACTAGCGGAGTGTGTGCAGTGGTACAGTGGCACAGGATGAAGGAGGGTAGATGAGGTCATGGTGAATCTCACTCCCTCCCTGTCAGAAGCATGTAGCTTAGCACCCAAATAATCATAACAAGATACACATGCTGTTTCAACTGAAGATTCTATATTGTTATTTGCAATTAGGCCTGGTGAGAGTTCTTTAGTTCATTCACACATGCTTATTTTCTGACTGCTTCACTGGACTAGACTGGACGACAACAAAACATATTTTCAAAGTGTAGGGGACCAGCATGTGGTTTCTGCATGTTTACAAATCCTCCTTCCATCGAAAGCCTCAATCATTTAATCTGGTCAAGGCAAGTGTTGACCTTCCATTTGTTATTTTTAATGATTATTTTCAGTGGGAAAGACTCAAAACACTGTGTGTGTGTGTGTGTATGTGTTGTGAAAGGTTTCCCTCACTTGAGTGTATTCAATAAAGTGGTTTAAAACTAAAAGTGTCACCATGCACTTCAGTGTGTGATTATAGCAGACGCCAGACAGTTTAAATCTCAGTGGTTGAACTGAGACGATACTCAAGCAGGCAGCTGTGTACAGCCAGGGCATGACAAGACAGGTTTGGGCAGCGTCAGTGACTGCTGAAGAGCAACCCAACACACCGCACGGTCTGCTCCATAGTCTGGGGTTAATACCTGGTAGTGCATCATGAAAAACCTACGCTCCTCTTGGCTTAGTCGTGGTTTGGTTGGGCACATTAATTATAAACTGCTTGTGTGTATTTCCACCGAGTCTCTCCTTTGGAAAAACAAGGCCTATTTTCCTCATGGCCAACTGTCAGGCATGGAGGCAACTGGAGTAGGAGATCATGATTATTTTTTGCAAGCACTCTCAGCTAGGGTAAAATATGAATTTTCCATGAAGAGCTACACACAGATTTCTGGAACTCCATATTGTAAACAAATCTTGTGACAAAACAAAATGAGGGAACGCCTGCAAGAAGCCTTAGTCCTTCCAAATGAAAAATACCATTCCTTGACCAGCTAAAAAAAAGCACAATCCAAGTCCAGATATTTCTGTCAATAATTTCAACAAAACAAAGGCAGGAAGCAAGAAATTCCATAAACTAAAAGTGAACTGTGAGTCACAATATTTCCAGCTCTTGTCTTAAAGGCATATTTGGAATTACTGCACTTGCTTTAATTTTGAAAACAATAAAAATGAGCCTTGCCACACACATTATCATTGCATGCTAATTAACTTTTACAATAGACAAGAGTGGAACAGGGTAGTGTGTGTGCATTGGCAGCAGGGGGAATATCTTCCATGAGGCCAGTCAAACCAGATGTGAAAGAAGTTATGAGGTCAGCTTGACAACAGCTGTCCTCTCTCTCACCTTAGTTGTTGGCTCCAGTTTCAGGGCTTTCTTCAACAATTCCATAGCTTCCTCATACTCACCCTTGTCCGACAAGAGCTGTGAAGAAAATCAATATGGGCTTCTTTAATAGCATTAGGTCAAATCTGCTGTTTTTTTACCACTTTGAAAAGTTGAAAGTTGAAAAAGTTAATTCTGTATAATACAGATCCACGTGGAGAGAGAGAGAGAATGACTGACCTTCCCCGCTCTGAAAAGGGCCTTGACATTGAGTGGATCAAGGAACAGCACGTCACGGCTGGTGTGGAGGGCCTCGTCGAACTGCTCTAGTTTGAGCTGGGCCGTGGCCAGGTTATTCAGACACTTCACCCGCTGGTCGTTCACTTCCTCTTCCTCCCCGACCTGGCAACACTCGTCCCCTCCTTTTTTTGGTGTGGGAGATAGGAAGGGGGGGGGGGGGGGGGGTGTAAGAGAGAAGCGAAGAGACAAACCACTGAACCATTGTGATGCTGCCACTCAGTGACCACTGTCTTCCACTGAATAGGTGTGCAGGTGGCACACACATACGCAGAGGCGGACAGAGTACACAGCTTCATTACTTGAGTAAAAGTACAGATACCCTTTGCTACATTTTACTCAAGTACAAGTAAAAGTACAACAGTCAGATGTCTACTTAAGTAAAAAGTACTTGTTTTTAAAAGTACTTGAGTATCAAGAGTACAAGATCAAGTAGCCTACATTTTCTAAATATTGCATTACTACTGCCACAGTGCTTACATTTATGTACAGAAACGTCCTACATGGAGTTATAAAAAATGTTAATGTTAATACCTTGGAGAATGTAAAAGGAATTGAAAGTAAAATCAAGTCATCTTTTTACCATATTGCCAGGGATGGGCAGTATTTCTAATACATGTATTTAAAATACGTATTTCAAATACAAAATACTATTTTGTAATTGAAACACTTGAAGCGAAAACTATCATTAACTTGTTCAGAAAATTAAAATAGTCTGGCGAGGTCAGGCCATGGGTTGGCACATTCCCGGGATGGACTTGCTGCGTCTTCATCCATTGTTTGGTCCATGGTTTTGTCTCTTATCTAAATCTGACCATGGAGTTGACTTTGGCGGAAAGCTGAAGGTGATTGCTGATAGGCTGTCTCAATCAGTGGTGCCTGCACAATCCAGTCACGTTTGAGAGGGAAACAACAAATTGAGGGTTTCCGTGATTTTTCTTTTTTCCTTTTTTTTTAGAAGTAGTAACAGGTACTCACAGTTATGGATAGAAATGTAGTGGAGTAAAGAGTACAATATTTGCCTCTCAAATGTACTTGAGTAAAGTCATGAGTACTCCCCAAAAATGATACTCTACTGGTACTGGTACTGTACTCAAGTAAATGTACTCCGTTACTGTCCGGCTCTGCACATACGCACAACAAAGGGACAAAGGAAGTGACAATAAGGGAAGGAGGTGGGGAGGTGTGTGTGTGGGGGTGGGGGGTGGGGGGGTCGGTGTGCAAGACATCTGGGCATTTGATGTGAGAACATCTGTGTGTTTGCTCCAGCTATAAAAGTCCACAGTAAACCCATTATCCTCTAGCCGAATCTTCACACCCTTTCGCACCTCTCTCACCTCTCTGTTTTGTGAAGGACTGTTGTTAGCAGGTACGTGAGAGGATAACTCTTAAGGGTGGGAAACGTATATTGTGGGGACCTACAGGATCTTGAAGGGAATTCCTAAGGGCCATCTACCAAACCGGTAGCCTGACGAGCCAGACCCACATTAAAATGTAGGGTCTGGGCACTCACCGTTCGCAGTGCTTAGTCCGAGGGGCGGGATAATCAGTTGTCTTTCAAATTCCCTCTGCACGCAATAGGACAGCGGCAGCGCTATGAGTCAAATGCGTTTCCCACCAGCGGAGCTAGTTGGCTAGTTCAAACGTTTGCCAACTTAATAAAAGCTTAACTCGTGTCACACTGTTCGCCAACAGCAACATCCATCTTATTTGTTTTCAAGTAGCAGGGAATTCAAGCCAAACCGTTGCAACTCAGCCATCAATCATGTTGTTAAGCCCACCTAACGACTCTATACACGATTTCATTGGCCTGATTAAGTTTTGATTTCTTGAGCTCACAAGCCAACGGAGAGTTGCTATAGCCCTGGCAGCAAATGTAATTTGCTGCCGTTAGGGGCGAGTCTAGATTTCTAGGCTACCAAACTTGGGGGACACCGATAATTTATGGTGGACAAAGCCAAGGTCCTAGGAAGAAGGCAGTCTTCTGACGGTGGATGCATATTTGATAACCACTTCTCATTTCCTATATTAAACTCATATTAAGCCTTTTAGCTTGTTGTGGCACTCTTATAGGCCAATTAGCATAGTTGAATGTTGAGATCATTTGACTTTATACAACGCTATTCATGTATGCACAATTTGATAGACTAAGGCAGGCCTGATTGGTGACAGCATGATGGGTAATTTAAGGTCATTTTCCTCCACCATCACCACCACCACCCTTGTATGCATCCATCCGAGGCATTATTAGCAACCTTAACAGGCTGGTGCTCTGCACTCTTCTTCCTCATTACTGTCAAACGACCCTCTCAAGTTCCGTTTGCCTCGCCACCTATTAGGGTAGTTAAGGACGTGGAAATCGCAGGCAGATTTATTACATCTGATTAGCTTAGGGCCTAATGAAGATGTCACTCACGACGCTCACATCATCTGGACGTGACCGCACATTCTGATGATGGAATTACGCTGGGCCGAGAGAGAAGGACTGGGAGAGAGCACTGCCATGGCTGGGGCGAGCTACGAAACTGAAGAGTGTAGAGAATGCATCTGTTCAACTTAACTGGAGGGTAATCTTTTGGAGAAGGCTTGGCACTCAGGCAGTGTCTTTTGTCTCTTTTGATGTTTGTTCTCGCCCCTGAGGCATGCACTATTGTGTGCGCTTACACAGACTGTAGTCATCTGTTGGCAGTGTAGTGTTGATAGGAGATTGCTATTCAGTGATGGTGAGATGGCATGGCCTGCCACTTCATGTTGTCAGTGTCATTAATATGAAGTTAATTTATCTATATATGTTTATTTTTGCCGCTTTGGTTATTGTGGCCAACATTCTGTATTCTTCAGTTGTACAATGAAGAAATTCTCCACAGCTGTAAAAACAGATGACACTAGAAGGCAGGTTCACTGAAGTTCACACTGTAAATTCTTGTGATGTCTGAAACACGTAATATTCTGATACTATGATAAAAACCAAAACACCTACAATAATAGGCTACTTGTGTTTCTAAATATCTGACTGCTTCACATGTCTATTAGTATGTCATATTATGTCACATGTGATTTACTATGACATACTCCTTCTCGTTATGACATGGAAGGGGGATTACCACGTGTGTGAATGGTCAGTACGTCCAGTGCCATGCAGTAGGCCCGCGCCGCCATGCTGTACTCCTCCCGCTGGAAGAAGAAGTTGCCGCGCTCCCGCTTGTGGTTGCCGATCCGGATGCAGTCGGCCACCAGGAGGGTCTGGGGGTCAGGCTTGTCCCGGAAGGCCAGGAGCTGCAGCTGGTACAGGATTGGAGCCCAGGCTGGGATATCAGGCTCCCTGATGGAAAAGACACAAAAAAGGACCGTTAGTCTCCATAGCAACATTACAAAAATGGCAGCTAACAACAGCAAACAATCAGCAAACAAGCTCTTCTCCTCATTCATTTTTTTTGTTTAAGGTGGATTGTTTATCGGACACATTTTCCCACGCTTGGACACTGGATTACCACCTTTTGAGAGAGTCTATTGGGCTGGACTAACGAAAACAGATCTCAAACAACTCGGGCAGTATTTACTCTCCCCAGCTAAACCCTCCCATACAAACCCACCTTTAATCTCATGCCATATTTATCAGAATCTGGCGATTTCAAGGCAACTTGGAGTCATGACAGGCCTGTCCAACCTCCCATCTCTCTCTCTCTCTCTCTCTCTCTCTCTCTCTCTCTCTCTCTCTCTCTCTCTCTCTCTATCCAACACTTTCTCCATGCAGTCTGCCTTTGCTGCTGTTGGTGGAGAAGGGAGCTCTGCTATTTCTGTCCTTTGTGTGCCGAGTTGGACCGGGCTGACACGACACTCGGAGACGGCCGCTTTGAACCCAGCCGGCGAGCACGGGCTGGGTAGGAGGAGGAGGAGGGTGGTGCTTTGCGTGCTGTGCACTCGCTGTCCCCTCCCTGCCCGGTCCTTAACCCCAGCGCTGGCACGAGCTTCTTAGGCCATCTGCACCCGATGTCTGAGCCAGTCAGCAGCCGGCTGGGAGAGAAGGACAGGCAAATGAAGTGAGTTTGGGTGGGATAAGTCGAACTTTAGTCCTCTTTAGCCTGCTGCACAGAGAAAGCACACAAAGTGGATTCCTGCTTCCCCCCTCCCCCCCCCCCCTCTCTCTCTCATGGGAGATTTCTCATAGCTGATATTGCTTTAGAGGTCTTTTGAGGACGAGTAGAGAAAAGCTTTGAATGATTAAAAATGATCTTGGCTAAATTGCTTTACATGTGTTTGTTGGAACACTCAAAACTGCTTTTTCATCATTTTACTTCATCAATCTCGTCGGGGGTAGAACTAGGCGCAGCGCACAGAGACCAATATCCATCATCCCTTATGATGTGGAAGCATTGGTCCTCTGTCACACACTCCATTCTTCCTGTGATTGAATGTCATCACCACAGCCGCTTCCACATCTTTGAGTGCCAATACGCTTGTCAATATTTTTTTTGAAACCAGTCAGTCTTGAGGGGGAAAAAAACTATCCACAAACTATATGCTTGTGACAAAGATTCTCTGTGAGCTCATTTCCTGTAGCCTACATGCTTCTCTATTAGCTGACACCTCTGGCATGGGTCCACTGGGGGATCTGTACCAGCCCAGGGGCGCATCAGATCCAGAGTCAGCCACAATCAGTAGCTGTACAGAAGACGGTGAATCTGCACTGACTTATCCTCTGTTATGATTTATGCCATTGATTAAGGTAGGTTAGCCATGCTCTGTTTCCTGAAACCAAGGTATGGGATCCAGATGGAACATAAGGTTGGTATTCTGCATGTGGTTTGCATGTGTCAAACGTGTGTGTGTGTGGTTGTGTGTCTACACATGTACAGGACCAATGTGCATGATGTAACTTCATTAATGGTGACAGAACATTGGATAGCTCAGTGAATAATGTTACAGTCATGCCAGTGCCATTAGACTGGGCTCACTGAACCAGGGGTGTGTTTGAATACTCTAAAGGAATATGCAAGATTCATAGGAGAGGTTAACATTATATTGAAACAATCTCAGAGGGCCATTTGGAAGAAAACAAAATGTTAAGAGTAATGTTTTAGTCCAAACAGTTTTAGAAACCACTGACATAAGTTGTCATCAGAGCCATTACTGTCATGCCAGCCTGCCAGGAAAATGGTTGGTCAGTTCTCCTACACGTGTTCGGCAGTCATTCACATGCACCAGGACTATAATATTTTGCATTACACCCAGGTGCTGACAAATGATAATGTAGCTGTGCTATAAATCTCACAATTTGTTTGAGGCCTTGGAGCAGCAATATTGTAACCTTCCAATGTTAGATCTCCCAAAGAACCCTTCAACCTGTGAGCGTGTTTATGTATGATTTTATTCTATCTTTGAACACATGTTTTGACAGCTGTTCCCCCTCCCCAGCTCAAGTGCATGTTTCGACAGTAAGCTGAAGTTTAATATCGAAGTCAGCTGGTGCCCTGAAGTTTTTCACTTGGAGGTATTTCAGGCAAGCGAGAGAGAGAGAGAGAGAGTGAGAGAGAGAGAGCGAGTAACTGGATACCGTACAGCTGTGAGTTACGGATGGCTGCGCCTAACTCAGGATCTCCTCGAGTGGACAGTTCATTTGGTTGGCGATCAGATGCACCCCTTTGGACTCTCACTTTGAACAATGAAGGCGTTATCGCGGTGACAGTGTGAGGCCTCTGATCAGGCCTGGCCAGCTGTGAGCATGGAACTGCCAAGTCACCAATCGGTTCAGCCTCACTTGACTTGAGTGTGTGTGTGTGTGTGTTTGTGTGTGTGTGTATCACAAAAGACAGAAGGAAAGAAGGAGAAAAGTATGATGGGACAGCAACCTGAGATAGAGAAAGAGAGTGAGAGAGAGAGAGGGGGGGGGGGCAAGCAAACAGGCTTTGAGTCCATTTCAGATTGGTTTGACATGATTGTGGCCAGCTGTAGCTGAGGGAAAGCATATGCTTGCTCTCCTGCTAAACTCCCCTTCCCCCTGTGCCACATCTGGGAGTTTGAACTACTACTCACAGCCTTCGCTCTCTCTCTCTCTCTCTCACACACACACACACACACACACAGACACGTGCGCAAACGCACAAACAGCACACACACACACACACATGCTCCTTACACAGGATCATTTTCAAACTTTACAAATTATTTTCACAAAGAATTTATTAATAGCAGCTGGTCAGTCTTTGATATGTTAATGACTTTGCATTCATGACCTTAAATATAATTCTGAACCTGAACTGTGTTAATTCAGTTGTGTAATGAGCGCTGCTCTTATGCAGCTTTAGAAGATAGAGGAATCGCCCACTCTTTTGCTGAAGTCCAAAAGCTGATCCCCGTGTACCTACAGCTGACCTCGTCTATAGGTTGCTGTGCACTCCATGAAAGGCGATCATCGCTGCTGCTGTGTGTGTGAGTGCAAGCTCATGAATGATTAAGCTGGGATGCGTTAAAGACACAAATTTATGTGTGGCTGACAGCATTATTATAGCTCCCTCCTCGCCCGCCGGTTGTGTCAGCTAGGGGAGTTGGGTTACCCTTTCACCTCCCCTCCTCTCTGGGGAGCCTTGGGTCAGGGCTGCCTGCTGGAGAGTGCCTGATAATGACTTATAGCCGTAGACACCTGGGGTCAAATAGCTAGGCTGGGACCAATGGCCACAAGGCCATTTAAATGTCTTTATCTGTTTATTTTTAGACTGGGGTAGGAGTAAGTAGGAGGGGTAAAAGTCAGTTAGCGCTCTGTGGTGTCACGTCAATGGTTACTCTGTATTTATCAGTCTCTCCTCTTCTCCTTTCCCCTCTATTTCTACTTCTCTCTCTCTTGCCTTCTCTTTTATGCTCTTTTTAATGTTTTCAACCAATTTGCTGTCACATTACATTCCTGCTGTTTATATGGCTGTTTTCTCCGGTGGTTACTCCTGCCATAGCAACGGGAACACATTACACCTGTAGTTAAAGCCTATTTCAACTTGAAGATCCGTTCCCCTACTAATCCTCTCACTCTGAATCTAGGGCAAGTGTCCATGAGAACAGATGGGAAATGGAATGCATTCTCTCTCTTCTTCTTCTTCATCTTCTTTCTTCTTCTCTCTCTCTCTTTCTTTGTGTGTGTGTGAGAGAGAGAGAGGTTTGGAACAGTTGGAACCTGATTAGCACAGATTATCAGAAACGATCATAAATGGCGCACAAGGCTTGTTTGGTTTGATTTGTTGTTGGATGTTTGTGCAGTAATGGATATTTGTGCAATGAGGCCTAAAAAGGGGAAGTGTTTTTTTTTCTCCCAAAAACACTTGCTTTACTGCTTAGCAAACATTTACTCTTTATATGATATCACCTTTGGTTCATTTCTTTGATTGTTTAATTTCCGTATGGCCCACACACTTTATTTTTACGGTCTGTCTATTGCGTGGAACGAGAGAACAGTAGTTTAAGAAGAGAATAAAGACAATAAAGAGTTAAAAGATTGTAAGCTCCAAAGGCATACTATAGTCTGTATGTGAGATTCTCCTTAATATGATACTATAGAGTTCCGTATGGAAGCTAAGAAATAGTTTACATCTGTAAGTTTACCGGTGACCTAAAAAGACAGTTTAACTGTTTCTAAAGCTTATCTTATCCCCATTTTGCAACAGTCCAAAGTTAATGCGTTATGTAAGGTGGTGTAGGTCCATTGAATGAAAGAAGGGGAAAGTTGGCCACACTGTAGCTACAGTAATTGGTCATATGATCAGATGCTGGTCTTTTTGTTATGACGGAAGCAGTCGGGTAGCGTCATGAGAAAGTCTGGATTGAATCTCTTGTTCCTGGCAGCGCTGGTTCGTATTAGCCTGGGCAGGTGTACACTTTGCATTGTGCTCCTAAGGCCCCATTTCATAGAAATGCTCTGCCTGTGAGCACAGCTCTTTTCTTCCTGTGACCTTGTTGTAGCTGTGCAGCACACTGGGTCCTGCTGTGAGCCCACTGGCTCCTATCGCTTTACCATCAACGGTTATGTAATAAGAAACATAGTACAAGCACAGGGCTGCTCCTTTTACTGTAGCTCTCTGCTATTTTGACAAGATCAATCTGATAGTGTAGCTCTTTTGGCAGCAGCGTCCAGTAAACTTTGTGTGGGTCAATGGGGGCTCTATAAAACCTCTAATTATATGGTCATATAAGGTTTGTGTACATCTTGCACACAATTTAGTGGCTGTAGTAATTGGCTGTGCCTGTTAAAATTCAGATACTTTTCCCTTTTATTTTTATGAATATATCCTGACAATGACCCAAATATTTTATTGATTTTCATGGTTGATTCCAGACCCACAGCTATTTGGAAAGAGTGTTAGAGACATAATTATTCTATTTATGTATGTGGTGATGTGTGCTGATGTGGATGTGTTTGTGTGGTGATCAAATCCTGGTGTGAGGCGGTGTGTATGTGGCCACATGACAGTGGGTGTTTTTAATATGTTTATTTGATTGCCCTATGTGGAAAATATACTATTACACTCTTAAAACGAATGTGTGTCTGGACACAGAGATGTGTTCAAAAAACAACGCAAGTTGTGTTGTTTTCAACACATTCATTTTAAGAGTGCATCTTCATATCTTATATTGGCTAAGCTCTTCTCACAGTGAAACCTTTGAGAGATTTGGTGCTATGTAAAAGGGGAACTGTGAATTTTGTCAGTAATTTTTTTAATGAATGCACACTTCAGTAAGATCAAAAACCTCTGGGAGTAAATGGATTTTGGTTCCACGTCTCTGAAGAAAAATATCCGGGAACATTCGGTGAGGCACCCTGGGCACCGGTGATCCATGCATTTCCGCGTCGAGTGAACTAATCCGGAGGCTTTGTTGAAAGGGATGATTCATTTTAATCAGAGCAGGAGGGCCTCTCCTGTCAGCTGCCTACTGCCTCCAACAGCTGCACTGTTTCTAAAGATAAAGAGTGATGCCATGCACATCACACTTCATGTTTTACACACACACACACACACACACACACACACACACACACACACACACACACACACACACACACACACACACACACACATCAATATCAACACAAAAACAAAGTCATTGTGCACATCATATCACAGACAACATTTCCTGGGATAATCTGTCACCGTCCGGCGTCTGCGCATAACGATAAAAAATATCCGTCCAGAAAAGCACAAACATCAGGCCTCTAATGAACACCCGCATCGGGGGGTCTAAACAGGACCGACCTCCGCTGAACTGACCATGATTTCCCATAGCTATCCAGTTGTGAAACATGAGCACACTGGACAGCAAGGCCAGAGGTGTCAGTTGTAAGGGCCCTGCGAGGATGCCTGGAGCCAGAGGGCCGGCAATGAGGCCCCTGGGCCCTGCAAGAGGAGGACAGAGGCGATCTGAATAAAAAAGCATCCAAAACAAGCTATCCTGCTGTAAGGCGTCCAACTAAGGCAAACTCTAAAATCACCATCAGATCTCGGAGAAAGGAGAAAAGTTGTTTTCCTTTGGGTCCTCGGAGCCAGATGCTACTCTTGCCCATATTCCTGGTGCTGCCTCTAACTCACAAACAATTTTGTAGCTTAACTGGTGCAACATTGTTTTACAATAGTATTACACCCCAAATGAATAGTAGATCAGAGTCAGTCCAGCATCCAGTGGCTATGTGTCTCTCACTAAGCCAACCTCACTTGAGCAATGCTTTTAATGAGCCTTTCTAAATACTGCCGTGTTTATAGAGAAATTAAAATGCTTCTTGTTCATGCAGAAAATAACAAAAGACAAAATTCTGCATACTATAAGTATACTTTCTCTTTTTCAGTCTCTGGCAGGTGAATGGTGCCAAGGTGCACACAGGTGTGGCTGATGGCCTCCTGTTTGACAGGGGATAAGATGGATAAAATGGTGCGAAGCGTATGATTCAACTCAAACAGTCGTGCACTGACCACTGTTGTTCATGCAAGCACTCTGAGAACGCCATTGTTAAAATGTATTCCGAGGCTGATGAAATCTATATAGTTTTCATTTTCTTTTCAACTTTTCATTCTTATCTTTCGTCTGTAGATGACTTTAGGTAGATATGTTGTGCTAACAACGTTTTTAGAGTGGGGGGCTTTGTTTTGTACCTTAATGCTGATAGGATTGCACCCCTGACACACCCACCAAACGAGAGAAAACCAGCTCAAAAGCCTGTTGCACATCGTTGCACACCATTGCAATCATTCAATCAGGAAACCATAGAAAAACTGTTTTTGAACTTGCCCCAGCTCTGTCCTTGCTGGCTGTTCCCCCTTTCTCACAGCTTTTTGATTTCTGTTTTGTATGACATCCCTAGACACTGATTCGCACCACATTTATGTTTGAGCTTTCTTTTGGCTTTCTTTGCATTCTTTATTATATTCATTATATTCTTACCATTTATTGTGGCCTCATGCTTGAGTCGACATGTGTATAATTTGTTTATTAATTGCTGAATGTCTAGCATTTGTCATGTGAAACATAAAACATGACTCAATCAATATGGACCAGGGTCTCAATCTGTAAACTCAATCTGTGACCTGTGAGAGCTGGAATGCTGGAGGAGAACATGTTCTTGGAGGCACAGCCTGAACCACAGCAGGAACAGCCAGTGGGTGTCCTGGGTGACACTGCAGCCAGGATGTTACCTAATTGAGGGAGTTCAGTGTTTATAACTTCACGGAGCGTGGTGAACCACTGGAAGGAAGCATTTTGTCATATTTATCATCCAGGGTGGTTAATAATGCACATTAATGCTAAACTGGACAGGCTGATGGGATCTTTTTATTTTTTTATTTATCCAGTATATGACTCATAAATAGACCTTGTTGAGTGTTGACTACTGCAGAGACAGATGCTCAGCATATTGGGGGAAGTGGGTGAGTGGGTGGGTGGGAGGGGTGGGGGGAGGTCTGGAGTGAATGGGTTGGCAGGTTTAGTGCCGGCCCCCTCCAATCGGGATGAGGCTTGTGCTTGAGCAGTTGCCAGGGTGATGAGACGGAGGAAGCCGTGGGAGAATTTAAAGTGCCAGAGCGGAGGGTGCTTCAGGTAACGGCCTGCTCCTGTCTGGTCACCCACAACATGGGTTCTGGGAACATTCACTGAACACTTAGAACATAGAACATCCCATAAATGTCTGTTAGATGGATGTCATTGATGCACCTTTTCCCATGTAATTATCTTCAATTATGCAGACAAAAAAAAACTCTGTATTATTTGGATTGTGTTTTGTTTTTTCATTGAACAATATGTGCTTTGTTGAACAGCCTTTCAGTTGATTGGCCATTGATGCAGGGCATCTGACCCCAGACCTGACTAAGGCGTCACAACTGGCAAGGATAAGTTTGGGTTTTGGGTTTTGAGGGGGGGGTGGTGTGTAGGAGGTCAGGAGTAGTTGAGAAATCAGCCCTGCTTATATTAGCATTTGCTTTGTGTGATTCATAAACCCTGTGTCTATTCCTCCCAAATGTTCTTTGGCACCTAATTGGATGGGATCTTTCAACTCTCTCATGCGCTGCAAAGCAAAGCTCTCTCGGTCCCTGGCGCTGTTAGTTACATAACGACTACCAAAATGGTTGCGCATTCAGCCGTGGTAGAAAAAAAAAATCAATCCCCACACGCTGTCTCCTTGGGGACAGATGCTTCTGTGACTGGACCCGTTTGGCACACGAACACACGACTTGTCCCCAAACTTCCCCTCTCGGTGTCTCGGTATGTTGTCTCCCTGCAAGTGGCCTTGTCTGTCCACGTGAAAGCACAGAGACAGATGATGTGGTGAGTTGAGAAGAGAAATAAAGAAAAGGACAAAAAAACGAGTCTGGTCTTTGACGTAATAGCCTCCTACTTTGTCATGTCTAAATAATGGAATAGACCTTAACGTGCCTCATGCTGGTTGCCATGGAAATAGCCCTTGGCAGACCACACTGACAATAAAAAAAACTTTGTGATCTAAGAGAATTTATGCTCCCACCACCTGATATGCGGTGCACACGTGTTGTGGGCTATGTGTGTGTGTGTGTGTGTGTGTGTGTGTGTGTGTGTGTGTGTGTGTGTGTGTGTGTCTGTGTTTGTGCTTGTGTTTGTGTGTTGGTGGGGGATAAGTGCACAGCAGTGCCCTGTTTGAAAACACTTCCCAACAGATCAACGGCACCAGCCACTAGATGACCATCTATTTTTGTTGTTTTGATTCCCCATCAAGATCTGCGTGGGTGCCGTGCAACAGTGTGACCAGACAAAGGAGCTTAAGTTTAATCCTGCGTTCAGTGCCAGGCCACAGCTGCCTCCATCCCCAGTGGGTCATTTAGAGCGGTCCAGGAAGCCAGGGCAGGGGTTGGAGAAGGAGGAGGAGGAGTAGGAGGAGGGGTGTTATTGGTCTTTTACGGGGCATTTGCCTCTCCCAGTGTTTACTGTAAGTTGTTGTGTGGGGTTTTATTTCCTTGCTCTGCAAATGTAACAGGCAGACAAGGGGGTAGGGGCAGCAGCAGCAGGGATCAAGGCCAGGATCTGAGTTCTGCCTCAGGGTGGGCTCCTCAGAAGTCCTCCTATAATCTGGAGCAGGCCTCCTCAGCCCTTTAAAATGAACCCAATCTCAGGCCCCAGGCACCGCACACTGCTCACACTAGCTTTTTATAGGCTGCTGTTGCTGGTGCTGCTTCTGCTGCTACCGCTGTGTGTGAGTGTGTGTGTGTGTGTGTGTATTCATGTGTGTGTTCATGTGTTCATCTTTGTGTACTACCTGGTCTACAGACGAGAGAGCTGATTATTCTAACTGATATGTGATGTGTTTTTTTTGGACCACATGCCCCGCACACACATTCACCTCCAGTCAAATTGGTTCCTCGCACTTCCTGTGACCCCGGCGACCTTGGCGGACGTCTGATGTATTAGAGAGAGAGAGAGAGAGAGAGAGAGACTGCCGAGGTGCCACAGATACGTCCTTATCCCCACTGTGTTCTCTCAGTCATGTCCTGTCCTCACCGCCAGCACTGACCCTGCACCGCTAGATACACTGTGTTTACGTCTCACTTGGGAAGGGACTGTCGGCTGAAAGGCCACAGGGGGTGTGTCCTCATTAAACCACTCTGAAATATGAAACCCCTGACACACTCTTTATGTCCTCTTCGAATAACGTCGTATCCAGAATTCTTATTTCTTGTTGAAGTTTGCTGAGAGCGTGAGACTTCCAATTAATAGCTGTTTAGAAGCATTGAGAGAAACCTAGCTTTTGGGTAAATGTTTATTTACGTCTGCATTGGCAAGGCCATGGGTCAGGTAGAGGCAAAACACTGTAATCTGCTGGGAAGGCCAACGCGCCATTTGGTTGTCAGTGCTAATTTCCTTACAGCTTTCTCCTTCACTGAATATTGCTTAATCGGTGCCCCATACCATACAGACTTTGACACAGGAGGCTATTGTGCATTGAAGAGAAGGCTGTGGGAATCTGCTATGAGGCAGTCAAGGTCAAGGAGTGATTGACCTCCCACTGGTAATTTTGGCCTGCTGGATTATACGTTTGAAATGGCCAAGAGGATTCATGTACTGAGTATAGCGTACATGCAAATATACATCCCAGAGATAATCACAGGGATTCCACACGGCCAAACCGTGACCTCAACAGCATACAGTTTTAAAAATGAAATGGACAGTTAGCATGTCTTCAGTGAAGGAGACTTCAGCACCACTGATTCCCTGATAATGTAGTGTTGTCTGTGCTCAAACTGTCCGAGGTCACTGGGTTCTCTGCAGTGTTTAAAAATGTGTTTAAAAATGGTTTTCACAGTAGCTAGGCTCAGTTCACTTGTTTAACCACAGTGTTTGTACTTTGTCTTCATCTTGAGATGATCCATACATTAACGTCTTTTGTTTGATGAAGCATGCTTGGTTATGTCATGAAATAACAGAGAGCATTCAACAAGTGGGGCCATTTCCCCGAGAAAACATTCTACCATGATTCATTGTATTATTTCCAGTAGGCTACATTGTTAATGGAAAGTTGTCTCATAGCTTTGTTCTAAAATTGCCGTCATTTTCAGTTGATGATGAGAAAAACAAGGATTTTGTTTAGTGGAAGGCAAACAAGGAGAGCAACAAAAAAATAGACCACAGAACATTTCTGAAGGATAATAATAAGATGAATCACTTCCTACTGCAAGGTCGCACTGTCTCCTTTACTGCTGTTTCTCACTACTTGACTCTGTCTGGGAAACAGAGCCATAAATATTCACCCTTCTGCATTAATGAAAGTCCAGGGGGTCCAGTTCTGACTGAACTATCTTTGCAAAGCGGCAAAATGAAAATGGGAAAATGTCATCAGACCTGATATTTATCGGAAATTAATTTCCTTTCTTTCAAAGTGACTTCTCTTGCTGCGGTCGCCACATGTGTTACGGAACACAGATAAGGACTAGGAGGAATATTATGATCAAAGAAATGTCACTCAGGGAATGGGATGAGTGGTCTCAGTGGTACACCTTCAAAAGATGACTGCTTGATATCAAAAAACAATGTTGCTCTTTTAAAATGGCCACTCTTGC
The DNA here is from genome assembly GCF_018492685.1 of Alosa sapidissima. Classification (NCBI taxonomy): domain Eukaryota; kingdom Metazoa; phylum Chordata; class Actinopteri; order Clupeiformes; family Clupeidae; genus Alosa; species Alosa sapidissima. The sequence continues at coordinate 6,497,556 of NC_055967.1, read as the reverse complement.
ATGGGTTTTCTCCATCATTATTGCATAGAAAAACCTTCTACCTTTTTTATGTGTTCTTGGATGCAGCTTTCTATGTTTTATTTATCTCGATGTAATGGAGATATTTTCTCGATCAATCCCCTAATGGAATGACCGCGGAGGGGCTCGTCATGAGTCTCCGGTGCCTGTCTCGCTTGGGAGGTTTAGTCCCATGGTGGACTATAGGCATGGCTAATTAGGATGACATGTCTGGGGTTGCCATGGCACAAAATCCACATCTGGGACGCTAATTATAGTGTCATCGCTGGTGTGACACTTCACACTCTTCCCCCTTGGTAAGCAGCTGACTGGATTTTCCACTACTTCCTACTGGGCATGATCTGACTGGTCTGGCTTAGATTTGGCTCAGGTCTGGCAGATTTCTGTCACATCAGGACCAATAGTGGAGATCAATAGACATTCCAGAGTCAGATACTGTCTGAGAGAGAGAGTGAGAGTGAGAGAGAGCGAGAGAGAGAGAGATCAATTAAGCACAGGCCATGTTGCAGGGGGATGGACTTGACTGTTTCACTAAAGTCAGGTTCACTGGGTCACTTCATTCAATGCAACTGGTTATTAAAAAGAGGACTAAGCACAACAAGTTTTAAAGGTTTATGGGCTTTACAGTCATTGGTCCATTATTACATCAATAAATGTATCAATTAGCATCTAGTGATAATACAATGTGTTACTCAGCATTTTCCCATCAATCGCACATATAATCACCTCAATATTACTTTATTGATGACCAGTGGCACTGATATATGTGATCTGTCTGGTCACTATTGATCTCCCAGTGCATTTAAAGGTAATGTGTGCATAGTTGCAGGCGTGGATGGAGAAGGAAACGCAAATGGAGATGAAAAGCCCCTTTGAAGGAGTAATCGGTATGTGAGCACAGGTACGCCCACACACACACACCACACACACACCACACACACACACACACACACACACACACACACACACACACACACACACACCACACACACACACCACACACCACACACACACACACACACCACACACACCACACACACACACACACACCACACACACACACACACACACACACACACACACACACACACACACACCACACACACACACACACACACACACACACACCACACACACACACACACACACACACACACACACACACACACACCACACACACCACACACGCACACCACACCACACACACACACACACAAAGGAGCTGAGACCCCTACAGATGGGGGCATGCAGAGAAGGCAGTGACGTAAGCATGACGCAGCTGTGTGAGTCAGAACCCCATGCCACTCGGAGACAGCAGGGGTGTGGGTCTGTGGGAAGCCTTGTGGGTGCCTCTGTGTGTGTGTGTGTGTGTGTGTGTGTGTGTGTGTGTGTGTGTGTGTGTGTGTTGTGTGTGTGTGTTCATGGGGACATTACCTCTCTGCCACGAGTCTGCTGTCCCCCCCCCCTCGGTGGCAGATGCCCTGCCGCCAGCTTAAATTGGTTGCACTGCACTGCCGTGCTTTTAAAGGGGGTTCAGAGAGTGACGCACTCCCTGCAGTCACAAGAGCGTGCACACACACACACACACACACACACACACACGCACACACAGGTGAGTCAGGACAGCAGTGGAGCATCATCCATCTCATCAACTGTGTGCCTCTCTCTCTCTCTCTCTCTCTCTCTCTCTCTCTCTCTCTCTCTCCATCCCTACTCTGCGGTTTGCTCATTGTCACAAATGGAGCAGAACAGACAGAGAGAGTGGGTGTGTTTACATGTTGCTCGGCAACTATGCCTGTGTTATCACAAGTGCGTCTGGCTGAGGTCTGATTATGGCAGGCGAGCCCCTGGGCTGCAGGACATTTTCGATATCCTCGTTGAATGAATGAATTTGAATGAATGTATGAATTTGACTCATGCCTCTCGCTTCTCCGTGATCACGTGAATTAGGCTTATGTGCAGGCAGAATAAGAGCCTTCGCTAAAACACTCACTGACTGAGTTAAATGGAGAGCAACAGCTAGTATTGAGACCAGCTAAGAAAACACAGATCCCAGGACAACAGGCACGGCCTCTCATATTGCAGGAATAAGGCACCTTTGCTCTGTTTAAACTGTCAATTTCAGGGCTTATAACAGACTTCTACACCCATGCTTACTTGCAGCATGTGTGGTCCGGTAGTGAGGTCACCTTGAACTCATGCAGTGGAGAAGTCATGCAATATGTGGTCTTTTCATTTAATGGACATTTCAGAAGCCTCCCTAAATGCACAACGGTTAAATCCATGGCCTCATTTCACTGACCCCAACAGGAGTATTTGGCAATACACTGTAAATGTTTAAGACATGTTCTTTATTTTTTTGTTTTATCTCTGTATTTTACCACCAGACACTGGGGGCGGTGAGCCTTGAGTTGTGTAAGAGTGGCGAGTTTTTACCTCTCCTCTGTGAATGAATAAATAGTTGATAAGTCACATGGAGAGAGCAAGTGTGTGTGTGTGTGTGTGTGTGTGTGTGTGTGTGTGTGCGTGCGTGCGTGCGTGCGTGCGTGCGTGCGTGCGTGCGTGCGTGCGTGCGTGCGTGTGTGCGCGCGCGCGCGCGTGTGTGTGTGCGTGTGTGTGTGTGTGTGCGCAGAAGCATGAGCTACATGGGAGTAAGTTTGAGCTGCACATTAAACTGCTACAAATGGAGGGAAGGACAGTATACCATAGTGTGGAACTGTATGCATGTATTGTATCTGTTAGTGGAGGACAAAACCATTGTTATGGTGAAGCACTTATAAATATGCTGTATAAATACAATTGCTTACTGTACTTACTAATAACCTTAAACCAATTTCCCGTAAGTCTACAAGTTCTAGACTAGAAACACATCAACGAACGACCCATGTCACTTCTTGGCAGTAGAGTGGACATAGACACAGCAGAGTGAAGCAGGAAAAAGATGGGAGCAGGTAGGTGGAGAGAGAAAGAGAGGGAGAGAGAGAGAGAGAGAGAAAGAGAGAAAGAGAGAGAGAGAGTGTGTACGCAAGAGGTGCCACGCATGCGTGTGTTGATACACGTTCCCTTTCTAGGGCAGGTAGGTCACGCTGTGGACTGCAAGTCTACCACATGTCCAAACTATATGCAAAGCATGGTAGGCCCTGCACACACAAATACACACAATGACAACAGAAAAAAAAAACTAAACTCTTCATTTGGGTGGTGGTTGTTCTGCTTTGGTCATTCATGCACAAACACTCTCTTTCATCTGAGCTTGAGTTACACACTGTTTTGACAGAGAAGGTATGAGTGTGTTAGGTTCCTCCAGATCTCTGCATGTTTTTGCAGAGTGACATTGGCCATGGATGTATACAGAGCTTGTTTAGATTCGACTCTGTGTGAGAGGAGTTGGCACAACTTTATTCCTGGACCGCATCCAGGGGCAAATAAGTTCTGTGCAACCTGGAGCCTAAACAATGAAAAGCCAGCTAAGTTACATAAACATGTGCTTTATTGACTGACAAAGAAAATGAAGGAGTTCACGGAAACACTATGATTTCTTTCATAGGTGCTGTTATAAAATAATATCTTCCTCCTACGTGTCATCTTGGTTGAGGAGCTGGAATTTAACTACAGGCAAAAGGAACTGCTTATGGGTGAGACCACCATGGTCACCATCTTGTGTTGTTTTGTGTTGTCATTATTATCTTACATATCTTGTGTTGTTTTGTGTTGTCATTATTATCTTACATATCTTGTGTTGTTTTGTGTTGTCATTATTATCTTACATGTCTTGTGTTGTTTTCAACACTCTTAAAACAAATGTGTTGAAAACAACACAACTTTCTAACACATCTCTGTGTCCAGATAGGGACAACACAGTTTGTGTTGTTTCCTTTTTCTATTTGTTACCCAACATGTTCTGAAAATAACAAAACTTGCATTGTTTTTTTTATCACATCTCTTTGTCCAGATAGGGACAACACATTTGTTTTAAGAGTGCAGTATTTGTTTTTAAAGACTGAATTTCATTATTCATATTTTCAAACAATAATCTGCAACATTTCTGTGCATGGGACGTTGGAGGGATGAAATGAATCACCAGCATGGTGGCATAGCTGACGCCTGTACACATTTCTCATTATCAGTTCCTTCATCTTTGTGTGTGAGTGTGTTTGAATGTGTGTGTGTTATGCATGCCTTTGTTTAAATATTGTGTGTATGTGTGTGTGTGTGTGTGTCTCTGTGTGTGTGTGTGTGTGTGTGTGTGTGTGTGTGTGTGTGTGTGTGCACCTTCACATACATTTTTCTAGTTTGTGTATGTGAGTGTTTAAGAGCATGTGCGTGTGTCTATATCTGCTTTTCTACTGGGAGCGGTTCAGTGATTCAGACTGTCGGTAACATTCTGAGGAGCGTCCGAGGCTCACACTAATTCCTAAATGGAATGTCATTGAGTCAGACGGATTCTGATTGTCTTCCATACCTCGCACATGGCAGATACTACACGCCTCTGCTGTTATCATGCTGCCGTGATATTTCCTCTGACATTTCAAGTTATTCAGACCTGCTCGTCATCGCTGGTCAGTCTCTGATTAGTCAAACTTCACCCCCCCCCCCCCCCCATTTCCTCTCCTCCACCCACTAGAATATCAATATTGAAATCAACACTGATGGACGAACGTGTGTGTGTGTGTGGGGGGGGGGTGTATAGAGGAAGTGACATCAACCTACACAGCCTCCTCTGACCAGTGCTGAGTTCCCTCAGGCTGACCAAATGGCGAGTGGTTGGTTGTGTGGACTCGTGAGGGTGGAATGCTTTCAGGGTTATTTCCCGTCAGCCCTTACAGTTGACCTTTCTGGCATGTCGTCAGCACAGCTGAGTCACTTCTCCGCACTCACTCCTCGTTGCCTCACCGACCTTTTCTCTCTTTTCTCTCTTTATTCCTTCTTTACCCTCTCTCTTTCTCTCCCTCTCTCTTTCTCACCCTCTCTCTCTCTCACCCTCTCTCTTTCTCACCCTCTCTCTCTCTCACCCTCTCTCTTTCTCACCCTCTCTCAGGAATTGGGATATATTCAAATCTTTTCTGTGTTTTCTGCATTCAAATAGGAAATCGTTCCTGCAAATAAGAAAACAATTTTCTAGAAGGGGGTGGATTAGAGTAAAATTCAACTAAGATTGTTATTGATAGCAATATTGGGTTTGTTGAGACTTGCTTACTTTGTTACAATTACACCCTAAAGTTATGAACCCACATCTGTTCACTCCAACTTGTTGGATTAGGAGAGTGCCCATCTCTGATCCACACAACACAGTGGATGGACACGAGCACAGACTTGCCTTTTTCTTTGACAAGTTTTCATGAATGCACATGAAGCATGAAAATGAATTGAAACCCTCCCCTCTGTCATTGTCTATCTCTCTCTCTCCCTCTCTCTCTATCCCTCTCTTCCACCGTGGTGGCCTGCCTGTGCGTACGTGTTTTGAACTTACATGCGTCACAGGAGCTCATTTGAAGCGGCACACATGGAAAGACTCATGCAACTCCCGTGCTCACTTGGACGGACTCGAACACAAACAGATGGCAACCACAGGCCAACTCTCACCTTTTCAAGCACTCCTGTCAAAACAGTCCCCCACTGTCCTCAACCTACTCGACCAATCCCCACATATTTCTTCAGCTTTAGTTGAAAGGGGTTAATTTTGAAATGGATGCCTTCCAAGATAAAAAAAAATTGTCTCGTTACTGCGTGTCTCAGTTGTAAAAAAGAGAGCTTTCTCCCTTGCTCTGTTGCTGGTGGGAAAAATCTGAAAAGATAGCTGCAACAGTTTGGGCAAATCCTTCAACAGCTTCCCCCAGATGGCAACTGTCAGTGTTACAGTAAACCACCTGGGTAGCAGCCGGGTCTGGGCCATATTCAGGCCAGAACAGAACCGGGTTCATTGTTACAGTCAGCAGTGGCCTGGGAGTTGATGGTTCTAGCTCCGGTACATGATAATGTTACTTTTCAACCTCAACATGTTAATAATGCAGTGTAAGTACTAAAAGTACCAGTGATCATGGATCTCATCAATGGTTCACTGACTCAGCTTTCTCCATGGCTGGGAGCAGGACATTGCTACAAAATAGGATTTCTTAGGAACAAAACTAATTGTACAGATTGTGGGAACAAAGCTTCTTCACCAGAATACTTTTCTGTACATTCAAACAGATAAACTACAAACATAGATGGGAGTGTTATTGCATTAATATGTGAAAACTGTAATGTTGTGTGTGTGTGTGTGTGTGTGTGTGTGTGTGTGTGTGTGTGTGTGTGTGTGTGTGTGTGTGTGTGTGTGTGTGTGTGTGTGTGTGTGTGTGCATTTGTGTGTGTGATTAAGCCTGTATGAGTGTGTGATCTGTCATGCCCTCGGACACATCACTTCACTTCACACACATTCACTCCTCTTGGCACTAGGCACACACCCAAACCAAATCGCCCACAGCAACCGTCTCACTGCTTCAAAAAACGCTGACACTGACTCAAGGTGTAGTGCTCCCCGGGCTCAACCTGGGGGTGTGTGCCAGTGTCAACTCTCGCTCAGAGTAAACAAACAGAACAGACATGACTGGCAATGATGACAGCACAGACACACTGTTGAATTCTCCAAATTCATTTCCACACAGATTCATATACGTGTCATGAAAAACACTGTCAGTTCATCGTAACATTGTGGCTTTTTCACTGTCAACATGCTAATCAATCACATCAGTCAGAAAGCATTGTGCTCATGGGACAGGAGAACCTGGGCCAAGTGCTGGGTTGGGTAATAGTTGTTTCGTTAGCTATAAGAGTTATCGCTGACACATACAGGCCTAGGACTACTGGGAATATATTTTAATAACAAGTCCATAGACTTTCTAGCCTGGGTTTTCCCATGCTGCCTTACGCGCGTGATTTTATTCACACTGATAGGCAGCTTGGATTCCATGGACTTCGTTTTGACCTCAACAAAGGAACCAATCACAGAACGGAGGGAGGACAGCAAGACGATGACGACACACCGAAGCGGTTATGAGCTACGTACAGACGCATTTGATAGACATTCGTAGCGCCCAATAAACGGCTCTGGGCATTAGTAAACCATGTTTCAAATATGAGAAAATTAATGTGTAGTTCCCAGACCCTATGTTTACCGGCTTTGCAAATAACAATGTCCACAGTAAAGGTAGAATATGTTGCATGATTTATGAAAGTACGATGTATTGCGACATCAAACGCAAGTCAAATTTGTAGTTTCTTATGTCTCATTCCATCGAAGTACAGATCCGCTACCCGATCTGGCAAACTTGCATAGCGCGGTTATAGTTGATAGAGGGCTGCGAAGCGAATGCAGAAGTGCCGTTCACCATGTTACAAGTTGATGAACCACTGAAACAATTTTGGAAACATTATTTTAAGGTACAAAAAACTCTTTGGTGTTGCTTTAAGCAGAGTAGCTGGCGCTCTGGTTGGCCATGAGAGCTGGCTGGACTGTGCAGCCCATACGGCGGCGGCTCTCAGAGGCCCATTCCTAATTCATTGTTTGTTTCCAGTTAACTTAAGACTCACAGGGGGAAACTGTGCTGTAATGAGATAGGCCTCCTCGCAAGTAAAACAATGAGGGGGGTAATAAGTAAGTGGTTGTCACCCTACCCTACCATACCCTACTGCCCTTTGCCCTCTATCTTTTTTGTGAAATAAAAAAAAACAGCAGTGACCCCACCCTTTACGATACTTTGTTGTCTGTCCGGCTCTGACCACCTGACACGAGTGACTGCTGCTCAGAGGTCAGAGTGAGGCCAAATATCCTTTTATTGCTCATTTCCTCACCACTCTTTCTGCTTCTCAATAATGACAAGCACCTGTGTTAATGATGTGTTCAGTGCCTCTGGTCATAATTCAATTACTCTAGATTTGGCAGTGGGACACAGGTTCCATGGCTTCAATGGTGGTTTCATTTAGTTTGATTTCTGCCCTGATTATGTTGTCTATTTCCTGCCACTAACTCCAACACGATTTGCATTTATTTTGTTGCTATTGTTATTAGCGGTTTGAGGTAATCTCATGAGAATAGTTCATTACATTAAAGGCCACGTCTCTACATCAAAGTAGATGCATGCTCTAGTTTTTTTGGCATGCTTCATTGCACTTGTTATCTTTGCCAAAGAAAATGAGTTCCTGCCTACTCCGGTCCATTCTGGTAATGACTGCTGTTCATTCGAACTTTAGCTACAGGAAACAGAAACATAACCACACACAGACACACACACATGCACGCACGCGTACGCACACACACGTACACATACAGGTACACACACACACACACATACACACATACACACACACACACAAACACACACACAAACATAAAAGTTCTGCCTCAATCCCTGTCTCTCTCACACACACTCACACACACTCACTCACCCATACATGGGCAACACTTCATTCTCTGCCACTTGCTCATCTGCAGGTCACCCATACATCCTCTGTTGCTCTTCCTGGGAGGTGAAGAGTAAGAACTCCCATGCAGATAAAGCCTTAGGTCTCGGAGGAGGGGGTGGGTGCACGGAGAGATAGAGAGACAAAGGCGGGTGGGGACACATAAAAGAAAAGAGACACTTCTGGCTCATTTATGGGATAGCTGGTGCGATACGCACAGAGGATACACACAGATTCCCCAGCGCTGCTGTAATGGAGAAGTTAAATACCAAATACATTACAGTACGCGTCTGCGTCTGTGGGTCTGAAGGGGCGCAGAGAGGGACCAGGAATGCTAGCTACTCTTACTGTAAACCCATCTATGCTGAAAGCAAACAATGACACATCATGACCCAGCCAGCCCTACAGTAAAGTGGAATCACAATCCATCTCTCCCTGGCCCACTTTAAGCAACACATTATCACATGTTCACAAAGCATAAATGCTCTTGTTAAATGTTTATGGTTGGTGTACGTTAAGTAATGCTACACATTACATTATGTTTTGTAGGGGCAGCCGTGGCCCACTGGTTAGCACTCTGGACTTATAACCGGAGGGTTGCCGGTTCGAGCCCCGACCAGCAAGGCACCTAACCCCTCACTGCTCCCCGAGTGCCGCCGTTGAAGCAGGCAGCTCACTGCACCAGGATTAGTGTGTGCTTCACCTCACTGTGTGCTGTTTGTGTTTCACTAATTCACCGATTGGGTTAAATGCAGAGACCAAATTTCCCTCATGGGATCAAAAAAGTACTTACTTACTTATACTTATACTTATGTTTTGCGCTAAGGATCCTAGTCATCAACATTATTTTTTCATGTAAACATGTTAAAGCCATTAGCCTCAGCTGTCACAAGCATGGAGTAATATTAATTGCTGAAGTGAACACTTCATTCATTTACGTTATGCATCACTCATAACTGTAGCCTATGTATTTATTATGTTAAGGGAACCATTGTGTCAAATGTCTCCAGGTATTTCACTACATCAACAAAAGTGAAAACATAGAAGAGTGCTTTGAACCAAGTCTTTGCCCTGGCTTTTCCTGCCTCCTATTTTTGACCACGCTTAAAGGATTCAAAACACTAGCCTTCTCCACTGGATACCTTGTATTTGTTGCCAGCCATTCTGATGAGCTCATATTGACCAAACTCCATGGTTGTCTCATTACCCCTCTTCAGTCACTGTCTTCCAGGTTCTCTCTGCCGCATGTGGGGCTTAATGGTGTTTACTTTGGACCTGCAAGTAGCAATATCCCTTATACCTCACTCTCTCTTTCTCTCTCTCTCTCTCTCTCTCTCTCTCTCTCTCTCTCTCTCTCTCTCTCTCTCTTTTCCTCTCTGTTGGTCTTGGACTTGAGTGGTTGTCCGCAGATGCTGTCGATTAATGGTCACTACGTGTTGACTGAGGGGCTGATGCGGTTGGTTCTCGGAAATGCTCAAGCTGCGCCACAACGTGTTTGGACTGCCCCTGCTGCCTCCCGAGGCTTCCAGAGAAAAAGTCACCGCTCGTATTGCGTCACGCCATGCTGGTTCTGCTCTGTTCTGACTCATCTGACAGTGCATTATAGCTGCGCGGTGCATCTAAAGCAGCACCCTTCCAATTCTGTCTGTGGTGTTCAATGGCAGAGAATTATGAGCTTTCAGGGTATTTAATACCCAGGCCCATTGTGAGCTGCAGGCCTTGGCGTCCTAGTGCAGTTGTCTCCAGCTAATGAGACTCTCCTGACATGTCTATTAGGTGCATGTCCTGGGTGAGCTGGCCTGCCACCCACTCACTGGCATCTAGTAGGCCTCAGTCTGGAGGCAACAGAAGTACTCAGACAAGAAGCTGTGAAGGGCTCTCGAGGGGTCTGCTGCCAACCGGCAGAGCTCAATCAATGCATGCAGCATTCACTGAGGACAGATTAGATGAGCTTTTCTAATCAATCTACCTCCGCCTGGCTCTCTCCATTTTGTATCTCTGTCTGTCTGCCTTTGTCTCTCTTACTTTAATACTGCCACTCACTCTCCTTCCACACTCAAAACTAACTATTTCTCTCTCTCTCTCTCTCTCTTTCTCTAGCCTCCTCTCACTCCCTTGTCTGCTAGTTGATTATTCAGATAATACAGTTTTTCACAATTGCCAACACACTTAACTCCATTCTCTGAACCAAATTCTCAGTTGCCTGAATATACTTCTTGAATCGATCCCCCTTTTGGCAAAACCTTAAACAGTTTTCACATACAACACGATTTGCAGATCTCACAGACTCATTTTGCAAAACTCTAAACACATTCTCATGCAATAAGACACATTTTCATTGTGATGCACTTGTCATACATAATGGTAACCACAAGCGACAAACGGTAAATACAAACAGAGCACAGAACTACTCAAAATTGATCACACTTGTTTCAAATGATGACACAACCAATATAGGCTAGTTCAGAGTGTAAACAGGTTGTTGAATAGTGCAGGTTCATATCAACAATGGACAGAAACCATCAGTGAGGCATTCAGAGTGCATTCTAGGCTGTAGACTGCAATGTACTTATTATTTACAGTAGGCCTACTGAAATGCCTGTCTTTTCCAGAATAAAGTTTTTCACAATTGCTAAAACATATTTTTTTGAAAACTTCTGCCCTTTTCTCAAAACTGTAAACACAAACACAGATCCTCAATACTTTATGTTTACTGGATTTACAGTTAATATTGAATTCACTAAAATTATAAAATCTTTTTGCTTTGTTTTGTTTTGTTTTTAGATGCAAAATGCATTTACTGTAAACAATGAAAATTTCTCCTGAAGCTATATGAGCTTCCCTGAACACTGTGTTTTACATTTTTTGATGTATAATGACTGCTCAGTACTGTTTTCATTGGATTCTTGGATGCCTTCCCATTGTCTAAATGCCAAAATGAGGACTATTACGTTTTTCCAAATAAATTAAAGCTGTAGCCTTAACTGCTTTTTCCAACAGTGTTCGTCACAGCCTAGTAAAAAGAGAAAACAGGTGACATGAAATCCTTGAAATTTGGAGACTTACAGTAATAGGCCTTTTGATGGCCTGCTAGTGGCAAACTCTGTCTGTCTGCACTCATCATGCATTCATTGAATGACAGGAGGTGACCCTTACCATTTAATTGAAGACACAAACCTTCCCAAGAACAAAAAAAGAGCCGGTTACCACTATTTTAAAAAAATCGTTTCTGTTCCGCAACATAGAAAAAAATCATAACGTTTCTGGTTTCGTTTTTGTTCCTAGCAAAATGGCAAAAGTTTCTGGTCCATGAACCGGTTCAATCCCTTGATTTTAGGTATTAATTATTTAGCCTAGGTGTGTGTGTATGTGTGTGGATGCGTGTGTGTGTGTCTGTGTGTGTGTGTGTGTGTGTGTGTGTGTGTGTGTGTGTGTGTGTGTGTGAGAGGGGGGGGGGGCATCGGTAAATGTCCTGTGTTTATTTAATTGTACTGAATATCGATGACTATCCTTAGTGCTTTCAGCTTTTAAGTGTATCAATGTATATAACATGAGAGAAAGAGAAGAGTGTGTCAAAGTGGCTTTGCTGTCCCCCTTTTAGAGCTGGCCAGGTGCCAGTGGGATCTACCTTTGGGAGAAGCTAAATTTGACTCTGGCACACACAGCTCTAATAATCAACAGCATAAAAACAACAATTAACTCTGCTTCTGTCTGCCTCTCTCAACACAGCCTACTCCCACGAGAAGGGACTTAGAGCAGGACCAGAGAAGAAGCAATGGGCTAGTACGTCCCAGCGCTGTCTGTATGTCTCTCTCTCTCTCTCTCTCTCTCTATCTATCTATCTCTCTCTCACTCTCTCCCTGTCGTTTGCTCTCCCACTCTCCCTCTTACACGCATATTTAAAATAAAGAAAAACAAAAAAATATATATATAGGCACACACACACACATGCACATAACACGCACACACATACACACATACAGTATACACAGATGCAAACAGACATGCATGTACACCGCACTGCATCAAGAAAACACTAGCTCCACTCTGGGGTCCAATCCCCGACTCCAGAGTCACTGCACAAACAAGTCCTTGAACAACAGGAGACTTTGTGTACTGGAACCATAACACGCCACTCTCTCTCTCACACACACACACACACACACACACACACACACACACACACATATGCACACATGCACACACACATTCACACACTCATATGCACAAACGCGGTAGAACACCCACCCTGGCCTTGACATGACAGTAGAAAAACAGACAAGGTTCAGCTAAGGCATAACACAAACCCTCCCCCTGTCTGCTCCTCAGTTCGTCACAGGTCAAAAAACTACACCACATTTCCCATTTAACTTATTCCACAACTGTAGCTTTAGAGACTGATATTATCTCCCAAATCAAGCTGCTGAGAAAAGGCGATTTGTGGTCAGCTTTCCCAGACAGAGCATCAGTGTGTTTTGATGGATGCTTGTTGTAAACCACCTGTGAACTGACTCCAGCTGCTGACGCTTAGATATAGCCTGATAAAGCAATCTTCACCATGGCCAATCTGTTGTGCATGTTCAAACCTGATATTCTCTCAGATGCTGGCTTTGAAAGGGCATTACTGATGCACTGAATTACTTTCTTTTTTTGACACAAAATAATCAGTTTATTATGTGTTGTGAAAGTAAAAGAACAAATATAACATTTAATGCTACAGATGCAACACAACAGAATGAATAGTTATCAGCTGTGGAATATGCACCGTTGAAACACTGATATTCCACAGGCATGCAGCCTCACAGCATACTGTCCATTGACAACATGCAGTCTCAAATGGCGCTGAACAAACACTGGACGTGTAAAAACAGCAGGGTTAAAAAAATCACACACTCTAATGGCACCCTGAGTGACGACAAACAATGCGGGTCACCTCCCCTCGGCCTGCAATACTCCTTTAACGGTGAGTGAGTTGTAGGAGGTGGAGTGGGGGAAGACCGCAGGAACGAAACCGCCCTATTGGCTGTAATTAAAGGGCCGCCCGTCGTCCACGGTTTCTGAGGGCTTGGGCCTCTGGACGACCCTGAATGGGGCTTGTGGGGGTGGACTGGAGGGGTGCTGGTCTGGGGGGTGGGATGAGGGTAGACCATCTGCTCCTCTACGCGGTTCATTAGCCATGATCCTGGGTACAGGCAGTGTGCCCTGACATCAACAGGTACAAAAGGACCTTGTCCACCCCAGTGTGGAGATAGATGTCACATTACTTTTTAAAATCTGCCATTATAGGAGGGCAACACCTTCCTCTCTATCCCCCATCATCAAGCTCAAGTAGGGGGGACACTGAATATTTAATGTGGCTATTTTCTGCTGAATAACTGTTGATGACAGTTGTTTGCTTGTTGTTGTGTTTTGGAAATGAGTTGGCTGTTTTGTTTCACTCTCTTACCTTCCTAAAAGACCATAGGTGTACTGAGAGTCTGCCAGCAGTAATGCGATCTCTTCCTTCCTCATTGATATTGCACACTCTTCCAGCGCCTGAAACAAAGTAAGGCACGATAGTCCAAAATGTCCCACTGATTTTCAATGAGCAAGTATGTAGTTTATGTTGACAAAATTAAATATATTTCCAGGCTTACATCATTTTGGAGTAAAGTACCAAAGCTAGGGCTTACCACACTCCTGTGTATTATTCATGTACTATACATTTCTCTGCACAACCTGCAACATTATATCTTGTATGTGCCCCCTTGGACACACACACACACAAAACAACACTTCCACTGTCCTTTGAACTGATATGGTCATAGCAGGGCACCTGTAAACCTAAAGTCAGCAACATCATTCAATTGACTTGCTTGAACAGCATAAAAATAAAACAGAATCATGTCATCCTATTATGCATTGCTACTCTGTCCTGGGACACGTTTGTGTGTCACTTCTGGTTGTGTTATACTGTGCTCTCCCCATCCCCAACGGACGATCTGATCTAGTGAGCAGGTGTATGCTGATCACGCGCAGGTACACCTGCCCCCAACATGCCCTACCTTCCCCTTCCCTGCCCTGTCTCAGGTGCTGCTGTGGTTGCCCCCAGTAACTCCTCACCTGGTTGACGTCCCCTTCTCCGATGACAAACACCAGCTTGGAGTCCTTCTCCACCACCATGCGGTCCTCCAGGACGCCCTGCATTCGGAGGGTAACCTCCTGGCCCCAGGCTGGGCCCTGAGCCTCGGCGGCACCAGGCTCCTGGATTTTCTTCCTCAGCAGTCGGTCATCTGTGAATGGCAAACAGGCAAGAGGGGGAGCATTGGGTGGAGAAGGGGAGGAGGAAGGGGTTAATCTACTTGTTGTTGAGGAACAGACCCTTGTGTTTCTCTGGGAAGAGAAGCCTCCTTAGCAGTGGGGACAGAAGACAGTTGCTCTCTCTCTCTCTCTCTCTCTCTCTCTCGTGTCAGCTTACCTAAAATGCACACAGCCAATCTGGTTAGCGTCTCGACGTGGGACAGATTGTTTACATGCTATGTTGTTTTACCCTGGTTTGGATATCTTTGATTAGGTTTTCTTCATGACTTCACTCTACCGTCACTCTAACCTCTCAACCTCATTTATTCTGTAATGTATTATGTATTAGCAAAAAAAATAGATTGAATGCACTGCATTTGCTGTAAATAAACTTTAGGCATTGTATATTTTTTGACAAAGGGATGCCTTAACCAACTCTTACATGAAAAAGCAATTCACTTTATTTCAGTGAAGTAACTCACATCATTTGCCTACCTGTAATGTTGATCCAATCTTGGGCCATGAACAGCTCCTCAAAGCTGGATGAGGTCCATTCCTCTGTCTCGTAGTCGGGAAACAGATTCTCCACTGAGCTGTCCCTCTTCTCCTCGGGCTCTGTCTCCGAGGGGTCCCGAAACCGGACAGTCTTCAAGAAGCTGGACGTCTTCCTCATCTTCCGCTGCTCCTCTGTGGGCACCTCCTCGCCATCGGAGGCAGGGCACACAGCGCCCCCATTGGCCTCCTCCATGCCACCACCACCATCTTGTCTGTCGTCCGCTCTCTCCAGGGCCTGCTCTTCCTTTTCTCTCTCGTCTTCCTCCTTTTCCTCCTCTGCCTCATCAGTGCCTGCCTTGCTGTGGCTCTCTGCCTCCCCCTTTCCCACCTGCTGTCCTGCATCCATCTCCATCCCCACCTCCTCCTCCTCCTCGTCCTCCTCCTCTTCACCCTCCTCGTCCTCCTCCTCGTCCTCCTCCTCGTCCTCCTCCTCCTCCTCGTCCTCCTCCTCCCCTAGGTCTGCGTTTCCCTCTTCGGCGGAAATCTCCTCCAATCCTGTGCCCAGGGAGGGCTCTGTCGGTGTCGGTTTCTCCGAGGAGTCCACTCTCTTGGCCTCTGTTACCCCTTCCGGTTCAGGTTCCATCTCATGACATGGAGCAGAGGACTCCATCTATGGAGTCTCCCCGTAGCGTGCTGGCAGAGCTATGCTGCTCTCCACAGCTGACCAACTGACGCGAAGTGACTGCGCGGTGAACCAGCTGACCCGATCAACTAGCGTCGTGAAGCCTCCAACAGCAACAGCCTGTAGTAACTCCTAAACCCCTTCATCCACATGGACTCTCACAGAGCTGAACTTCGAGGGCATCGCCAACTTGCACGAATCCCCAGCTACGCCGATTGTGAAAAGCCGCAGGGGTAGAGGACACGTAGGTTAATCCAGGTTTGCGGACCGGGCAGAGAGAACAGACGGTCACACCTTTCAATTTCAGTTATCCCTTCCTCCTTTGACTAAGACTGTGTGTGCGCACGATAGAAACAGAAAGTGACGAGAAATGGTCAATGTATGAAAAGTATACTGCGCAACGTGCTCCGTCCGTGGGGTTGTGCAGAGGTAATCTGAGGGATTAGAAGAGCAAAATCTAATCTGCTAGAATGTCCCTAAGCTTCTTAATGACTTCATCGCGCAGGCCCATGACGGCGTTCCCATGAGCACCGTCCACCAATAGGATCTCAGAGATGGCTGTCCTCTGGACTAGGCTTGCCCAGTTTGGTTTGATAGTGATTGCATTTGTATAATGTGTGAGGAAAGTGTTCAGTAGGAGAGGGTTGTCTACTTCATCACGTTTCACTGACAAAGTGACCTACAGTATATTTGTAGGCTTACTTGCTAAATGTATTTTGCTTATGGACCTTTCCAAGTGTTTCTATGGTACCCATTTGTTCTAATATGGATATTTCATAATTGAATACATTATGATGCAGTGTAATTCTGACAAAAAAATCTTTGATAAATAAAGAAATGACTACAGAATTAACCAGAGTGAATTGATGAGACCCAAAACCACTAGCGTACATTAACAACAGACAGACACACACACACAACACATTCTAACAATGTAAGAACCGGTTTTTCCAGGTTTTGCGGAAACTCAAGTCAATGAGCAACTGTGTTTTACAAGACAAGACAGGTCCTTGTCACAGTCAGTGCACATGTTGCCTCAGAACAGCCAAAGGAGAGCTAATCAACAAAGTGGACAGTATATTATAGGTTTATACATTCTTAGTCACTTTCAACATGAAGATAATAATTTGCTTGTACAACTGCTGAATATAAAAAATCATTGCATGCATGAACTTCCCATATAATTTGTATTATTTTCTGTCTTTTTCTTCTTTATCACACTACTAGTTCTGACGGAAACAACCCTGTAATTTTATATGATTTCACACACATAGCTCATCTTTGACTATACATGAAGTTTCAATTCTCCATGTGACACAGACAAAAGTGCTGCTGTCCACAGAAGCAGAAATGGCTCTACCTGGACCTTGATGATAAGAGCTTTTCTTCAGTTGGGAAAACTTTTAGAGTTTTAGCACAGAACCATGTGATTCCAATAGGTTGTATAAGTGGTTGCCTAAAAGCCTCACTAAAGAGTCTGCTGAAGTAAGCTGTCATGTTAAATTGAAAGCGATGAGCGACATGCTGTACACAGTGATCATCTTTTTTCACTTCTGAAATTGTTGATTCCTACTCTTGCCACAACAAGCATAGCCAGCAGCAGAAATCCACTCTGATTCCCCCAGTATCAGCTGAAATGTTTGTCCCTGAACCCAGCTAGACTCCCCTCGATCTGTAAAGATCTTCTATTGATGGAGATGGACGTATATCATTAGTGTCCCAGCAAATGACCAAAGTACATCCTTTCATATACAGGCCAAAGCAGTCATGAACATACAATAATTCCCATTAAGTATCTGTCACCTGTTTATACTGTTTGAAATTACACTTACAGGAAAGTGACAGCTGTCTTTTCAGCAGGTGAAACCCTTAAACCCTGACATTACAGTCATAAGAGCAAGAGAAATCCCAGTTTAACCCCTTGTGCCCCACATGGTTAAACTCCCACACATTGTTAGCTTCCATTGGAAATACAAGGGGATGCTATGGAAATGGAAAAGATGTCTGCACTTCATCTCTAGCATCTAGCATCATGTGAATCTGCACATTTGGAGGGGTGGGGGCATTCCTTTATTTTACAGTCTGGATACCCATGGATCTCAGAAGGCCATATGGCAATTGCACCAGCTCCATTAGAGACTATGAGAAAGCTCCTTAATCCACAGGCCAAGCACCTTGTCTGCTAAGGATTAGGCCTGTCTAATTAACCTAAATTCTCAGTTTTTTTTTAACACTGCCCATTTCACCTCAATTGCTTGTGCACTCATAAAGGTGAAGTGGATATCCACACCAGATGTGTTTTCTTGATCAATAATGTGCATCATTATTTTTTATTCCCCCCCCCCTCCCTTTTCCTTAATGCTTCCTAATCTCTGAATTTATAGCGTATGTGTATGCAATAAATTGGACTCCAGATAGCTGTATTTGTTCAAGGTATTATCTGGTGAATATAATGCACAACATGTTTTTCTCCCTCTGGTGATGAATTCACTTTGCTGATATGAAGCCAGGATCCAAACAATCATTAATTTATACTGAAAAATCATTTCACTTTCTTTTACTCATGTTGATTAAGCACTTCTATGAACCTCTCCGCTCACTGGCTCAAGGACGGTCTCTTACAATTTCTGATCCCCCATTTTATGGTGAATTATGGTAAACTTCAACAAATCTATCAAACAATCCACATCGTATGGCTCTTCTGGCTAAAAATAAATGAGTGATGTTATAAGTCACTTTCAAAAACCAAGGAGGGAACTGGAAGTGGTCGAAGGAATTGTGAAGCTCTCTTTAAACGTTTCAATGCAATATTACTATCCATAGTAGGCTGACTCATGGTCACTTATTCTGATATACCTACACACTGCTTATGAGAATACCTTCCTCGTTTTCTTATTACACTCACTTAAATAGGAATGGTGCCAGGTCTCCTTCCTCTGCCGGTTAATTTGGGCGGTTCCTAAAACACAACATGTTAGGTTACTAGTCTGAAAGAAGGTCAGAGGCTACACTGCTATACACCGCACTGCTATAGGCCTAAACAGTTAGTTAAACAGTCTCAAAATGCAGAGCTCCAGAGGGTTCAGGCTGTGCTGGTTTTTGCTGTCTAGTTTAGACTATTACTGACAAACTGTCCACCGCTATGTAATACAATAGTCCGTTTTGCTGTAGCTTGTCACTTCAGTTGATTAGCTTCTATGGCAGCGCTAACTAGGCCTATACTCCTAGCCATCCACTTACATCATCACTGTCATCACCTCACATACATACAGCACACTGCTTGCTACAGTAAGCCTCTACATACTTGCTGCACACTGCCCCCCCCCCCTCCCTACATACACAGCACATTGTCTTCAGGATCTTCTCCAACACATATCCTCTACATACTTACAGCACACTGCCCCCACCTACCCACACACACACACATACACACGCACACACACTACACACACACACACACACAGTCACTTCTCCACTCCCCTCCCACCCACACACACATCTTCACTGTCATCGCTCACATACATCATACATACAGTACTCTGCTTGCAATAGTAAGTCCCTTCATCATACTTGCAGTACACTGCCCCCCCCCCCCCCCCCCCCTCTCCCCTACATACACAGCACATTATTTCATCAGGAAGCTTCTCCAACAAACATCCCCAACATACACACTGCCCTCTCCCCACATACACAGCACACTATCCCATCTCCCTTGTCATCCCCCCAACACACACACCAAGACCCCTGGCAGTTGGGTTAGCCCCTTGAGCCGTGGATCTGCCCAAGGTTTCTTCCTTGGTTTCTTCCCCCCCCCCATAAATGCACAAATAGGCTGACACCAGACATAATTTCACTGCATTTCTTACATCCAGTAACTATATGCATGTGACAATAAACTTCCTTGTATCCTTGTATCCTTTAAAATTAATAATTTGAAGTAACAAAATAGACTAATGGAATACATGAAAAATCATATAGACAATCAGAGAAGGAACATACCTGGCTCACAGGATGATGGCTACACACCTAATGGTGTGGGAGATCTGGCAACAGAATGACTCAACAAGCCTTCTGGCCACTTCCCTTAAATACCCCGTTTTAGTTATCACCAAATGGGAGTAATTGTTTATGAGACCATTGTTCCAGTGAGACCATCAAAATGAATCAATCAAGACATAACAATGCATACATTTGATTATTTCCTGTTCCCAGTTAACTTCTCCTGTGGAAAAACACAAAATTAGGGATAGAAACAAATGGTGCAGATAAAAGAGTCAGCAATGACACATGACAGTAGGCCCACAATAGGCCCTCTCCTCCATGAAGCTGAGTAGCTGATCAAAAGTTAAATGTAATTTTAGGACCATTACAATGTATATCACCCATAACTGTTTTCCACTGTGCTGTACATATATAACAATGTTACTGAGAAAAATAAAATAAAATAAAAATATATGAAAATATTAATGAGAGTGGAGTAGGCCTAGCCTACTGTAAATATAAAATTCTGATCATAGACCTTTATGTCTACTCAGAAGGATGACATTACAGGAACTTAATTGGGGATAATTGGGTATGTTTACACATTCAATCCATGTCAATGCAACTGTGGTAACATGGGGATAAGGGAGAGTAATATTTATTATGTGTGTGTGTGTGTGTGTGTGTGTGTGTGTGTGTGTGTGTGTGTGTGTGTGTGTGTGTGTGCGCGTGCGTGCACGCGTGTGTGGTGTGTGTGTGTGTGTGTGTGTGTGTGTGTGTTTGTGTGTGTGTGACGTGTGAGAGTTATCTCCGCCCAGACCCCTGTGACGTTTCAATGAGAATGTCGCCAGTTCAGCTCAGTTCTAGACATGGCAGCGCTGAGACAGGAGCATCGGTATGGACTCTCCTGTGGAAAAAATAACAAAAACATTCCCAATAAGACTATTTATCACGTCAAACTAACCGACACTGCCATTAGAACACTGGAAGCCTACCAAAATCTCAAGGTAATGCTTTTACAATTTTTACGTTTAAAGCTTTCGCTGGTGGTAGTGATTGTTTTATATTAACGCCCGAGGTTGGTCTTAAAAAAGTGTGCCACAATTGAGTGAAAAAAAGTTGCGACAACTTCAGAAAGTGTCCACAATGTGCATGTTAATAGCCTTTTAATGACTGGAAATGTATTCGGTCTGCATTAAAAGGCTGAGGTAGAGCAGTTGGCGACGTGAATCTCTTTACTCATCTTTCATGATAGCAAGTCCCTCATAAGAATGGAACACCAGACCCCTCTCTGTTTTATGACTTCTTAGAAATACATCACTATTTTGTAGCATTTGATCAAGCAAGTTAAATAGTCTTTTAAGTCAAACTGTTTTGTTTCATTACATTCGGTTTTAACTTTAGCCTACTGAATTCCAGCCCACGTATAACTTTACGCTGTCTGATAGCCTGGCATGTTTTGAGAATTCAGGATAAACAAACGAGGAGATTCTTATATTTTACTTATAAGCAAAATTGAGGTGTTAAGTGTACCTTTTTATTGTCGCATCGACTTGTGCAAATCATGGTAAAGGGATCATACGGTCTGAGAGGGGCTCAAGGTTTGATTGAAGCAATCCTGTGAATGTATTTTACAGCAATGTATTCTTTCGTAGCCTATACAATGTAAAGTAGTAGAGTATCCGTCTTATCGAAATAGAAACGTGCAGTCTAGCCTATAGATTTGTTTGAATTGATTAGGCTATTTATTAGAGCAACTCACTATTTGATCTGAAATAGTCCACCGTTTATGCCGTAAGCCACGCGTTGATATTCACTTGAATTAAACTATTAGGCTATTCATGACAGGTTGACCAAACTGTTTCATTGCCTGCCATAGCCTAGGTTATTTCATAATTCCAATGAATGATACCATTTGTCGAGAAATTATAGGCTACTCGGTAAAGTTTAATCTCAGTATTCCTAGGCTATACTGTAATCTTCCCTTTAACAACACAATTAGTTTGTGATTATGTAAAGGGTAATGAAGATCATCAAGGCAATCCTGCGCAGTTTGTGATTGCGTATTGGCGGCGGGTCGTTTAAATTAATCTACTTTTGCCAACTAGCCTTTAAAAACTGCAAACCATAATCCCATTTGTCGGCAAAAATAATTTTCAGATTGGCGTGATTTACTCTGGAATCCGGAGTGACTGTTCAGTTTCACAAATAGCCTAACTTCAGTGTTGCTGTCACATAGGGTAGTTTGTTGTTTGCGTTGTTTGTTGTGCTTTTTGCGTTTTCCTTTGTAAACATTACGAAACGAAACTCTTTCCAACTCTATGCTCATTGGCCCGACATGCTGTGTGATAAATGTGTAGTTTGATCCAATCAGTAGGTTAGCTATCGCAACTTCCTCAATTTTGAAGTGACGGGGTGTTAGGCCTACTGATAGCAAAGTGACAGTAGCCCAGACTAGGCTACTCCTGAAGGTGTTACATATTTGCACATACTAAACTAAATGAAAAGTCTTGGGAAAATTGACACTCAGTTTTGATGAAAATGGTTCTGAATGAACTGCATTTCTTTTCAAACTGAATGTGCTCCAAGGCTTAAATCATATACAGGCTAATCAAATGCAGTTATCCATGGATAGGACAGTCCAGGCTACTCCATTAACTGTTTGTAAACCATGTAGTCAACTCCAGGCTTATTCTCACTTAACCTCTGTGAAGCTTTTAGTCTTTCAGCTCACTGAATAGACACATAGTGAAAACCCATGTTTATCCTGTAATCCTACTAAATGAAAACAAACAACCTGTCTCTTAATAAGGCATTGAGCTTAATAGAGCAAAGACTAATGGGAAGAGCAACATTGTGCCTCTTCCTGAAGCATTTATAATAGATAGGCTAAACAAGGCTGTTGGCTATGGCTACAGCTGTAACCTGTAGATACTGCCACATACCTTTTAATCCTACACTGTCGGTTGGTAGCCGGACAATGACATTTTTATATAGATATGCATTGTAACAATATATTCTGCTTAAATTTTATTATGAACAGTTTAAGATCTGCTAATCTGGAGAATGCAGTCCTGTGTGCCGAGTCCATAGAGGACATTTAATTCCGCTTTTAACTAGGCCTACACCATCCTTTCTCTTTCTGATGAGAAATCAACAGGGAAAAAAAAGAACAGGCATTAGGACTCTGAAAGCTTTTTTGTGAGTGATGAGGCATTTCCCTTGACAGTCTTCCAGTCTCTCCTTCTACCTCCCATCCCCCATTTTAAAGACACACACACACACACACACTAAACACACATTTGATTGACTTAAGTAAGGTTTCGCAAGTGTGAGATGTATTATTAATAAGATGCATTCCAAAGAAGATTAGCAGAGAAACACAGCCTTGATCTGTGGAGTCCAGTGACACATGTGCATACAGAAGAGTCCAGTGAGAACTAGTGTTTCTCTCAGTCCGGTCCACACACATTACTGATACCACGGAGCACACTCACCTCAGCCCAAGCCAGAAATGTGAAACTGCCGTTGCTCTGAGACACGACTAATAGGCAGGCATGGTTTTCACTGCAGGTTCTGGCTAAATAAATACTGGTTGTGGTCATTCTGGCCTCCCATGGGCAAACAAATGGCATAAAGCTGTAATTATTATGGAGGATGGGCCAAAGGGAAAACTTCCACGCATTAGCCTATGTCTTTATCACATATTTCATATGTTCATATGTTATATGTGTTCATCACATCAGTAATGTCTTTGTTCTGCCATGTGTTCAGCAATGAAATCAGTAACTCAATATTGCTTCTCACCTGTGCAGTCCAGGGCTGTGTTGATGATAAACTGTGTTTTTGTATTCTCTTTCTGTCTCCAGGGATCCTTACCAAATCAGCCAGCAATTTGCTTCAAGGGGAACCAGGGGGTAAGATGAATGTGTTTTTGCTCATCCCTTCCAGACATAGGGCTCTAGAGATGAAATGTTTTAATTAGTCATGATTGTTGAGCCATACATGCACTCGGGAAAGATTTTGAGCAGTGCCGTTTCAATTTTTCATGATGTCTTGAATCACACGGCTAAATAGGAGTGACAGTTGCATCAAGTGACACCACCCTTAAGGATTGCAGCCCTGGGGATCAATAAAGTATCTATCTATCTATCTATCTATCTATCTATCTATCTATCTATCTATCTATTTACTACAAGAACGGAGCAGCATGGAAGTGTGCGCGAAATAAGCAAGCAGTGTGGCTGTCATCAACAGGCCATCCATTACTCTTGCAATTTTCCTCTGTGATTTTCCTTGTCCATGTTTCTACACAAAGATTGACATTTTATTTGACTTTTGGCTGGAGCAGTGTGTGGACACTGGCCAGTCCATATGACTAGGTAGTGCGAGTTAAGAAAGGGGGGGGGGGCAGAAAACATTCCTCTGAGACGACTGCAGAGAAAGATGCCTGTGTCTAAACGGATTAGCACGTTCAGCTGTAGCCTCCTCCCTGTCACTGCCAGCTAGCCTAGCGTACATTTAACACATAATTGGGCCTGTCTAAAAGGAGCCGGTCTAATCCCCAGCAAGAGCCGATTGCATTGAGGAAAGTGACTTTGCTCTGTACACAAACGCCGGACTGTGCGCTGGGGGCACGGGCCCCGGGAGCCTCCGAGTGGTACTCTATACCCCCAGGCTGCTAGCCAGGTTACTGGGTCAGCCCAGCAACTGGGAAGGCTTTGTTTCCGCGGAGCGGTGGGGGGTGGGGGGAGCCGGTGAACCCCAGGGAACCCAGAGCCTCCGTGCCTGTTGTCTCTGTGCAGACATGAAAGACCTGCGACAAGGAGGGGGGTAGCCATAAGAACGTTCCTTCTCATTCTCTCTTTCTCTCTCTTGCGCTCTCTCTCCTCTCTCTCTCTCTCACACACACACACACACACACACACACACACTGCTTGCAGATTCAAAACAATAGCACCATTGCCAAAGTAATCTCACATACTGAGACACTTCCCACAACAATGTCAAAAATTTGGCTACAGAGATACCTGTGGTCAAGTTCCAATCTTGTATATTTGCAATGAAAATGTTCCAATTTTCCGATTGAGATTTGTGTGATTATATCTCTGTTTGGTGCATTGCATATTCAAATTGGATGCAGCGAATATGTGCGTCAGCTTCCCCCTCCTCTGACAATGGGCTGCCGCCTTAATGAGGTATGTGAGCCGTTACAGGAGGGGGTCAGATTAAGCTGTTACTGTGAGGGAGGGGGTGGGGAGTGTATGTGTGAGTGTGTGTGTCTGTCTGTATGTGTGTTTGATGGGGGGATGTACGTTAGAGACTTCAGTAGTGATTGTAGAAGTGGCTGCTTTCTCCATCTTTGGTTAAAGCGTGTGTCACCATTCCAGCATTTTTTAGATGATACAAAAGAAGCAGCTCACATGCCAAATGCAGTCTCTGGTTTTTCTGTCTAGCTGTGGAACGTCAGAAGCTGACATTGTTAACCGTACACAAGCAGTTGGTGATCTGGAGGGAGGGTCTCTTGGATGAAGCTGACTCAAGACTAGCTATTAGAAATGCAAATTCAAACAGACAAAATAATCCCATATGCTGAGTAGTAATAGCAAGGTGGCGCTGAGTTGTCCAAGAGCGGTTCCACGCTTCTGGAAATGTCCATTGAAATTACAGTCTCTGTTTAACATGTTCACAGGGGTGTCTCTGTTTGTCCCAGGAACTTGCCACTAACATGGGGCGGAAATATTTCCAGTGTTTAAATTGAAATGGTGACTTATGGGTGCTTTGGGAACTATCATTAGGGAGCAGGTCACTGTATAAGTGTACACTAGAAGGTTCCCTCAAGGAAGGAAGATATTGAGCTTTCACACATTGTAGTATCTTAAAAATACATAATCAGGCCAATAGTGTTTGGATTTACCAAGCAGGGACTGAAAACAGAATGATTTTCATTTTGGTTTATTCTGAGCAAAAACATTATTTTTCCGTTCCTGTTCCAGTGTTCCGAGGCCTCTCTAAATGGTAACCGGTTAAAACGTTATAGAAAAACGTTTAATAACGTTCCTTTAAAAATGACATTGTCTTTATAAATTGATTTATGGCTGGTGGCACAATACTATAGCCCCCCCCCCCCACACACACACACACACACACACAGCCTTAAAGCTTAAATCTCTGTGGGCAGGAGCCTTTAAAAGCCTATGGACTTTTGAATAATATTCAAAGAAAGGTTAGTCGGAACAATAAATACCTTTACTAATCAGTATCTAAAATTGAAAATAGCGGTTTCACTCCGGACCGAGTGAAGTTGGTTTTGTTCCCGTTTTCGGTTACGTTTTTGTTCTTTGAACCGTTTTAGTCCCTGCTACCAAGGATTTAAAATGTCCGGAAGGCACTATGCAATGGAAAAAGTGCCTTGGGGCTTGGAATATACCTGATTCCACGCATGACATAATGTTCTATTGACCTTTGTAAAAATGGACAGCATGGCGACATGCATTTACAAACAAATAAAGGCAAAATTGGTTGGCCATATTAGCAGAATTGGAGCAAGGTCTTGTGAGTAAATGAAATAAATCTCATTTTAACCAAAGGCGATGCACTAAGCAGGCGCTGCCCATTGTTTTTTGCAGTCATTTGAGAAGAGTGTGGAGTAGCTATTGAAGTTATAACTCAGGAAAGCAGGTCTCTCACATTAAATCAAATGGAAGGTCTGAGAGGCGATGATTAATCGTCTACTGTGGTGAGAGAAGAGTTATGCCATAATACCATCTAGGGATAGATGGGGGGAAAACAGAAAATGAAAAAAAATGGATGATGCAACTGTAGAGAAACAAAAGTGTATAAAACAGAAGCAGGGTATGCAAAAATCCCTTTCATATGGAATGGGTGAGGAAAAAAAGAACTCTAGGTCCTGGAGGTTTTATGGAATTTGGATTGCTTTGAAATGCTCACCAGGGATTGGGGACTGTATCCAGTTTTAGTTGGGGTGTTCAGAGGCTGGAATTTCACATGTTGGTGCCCATTTTCTTTTGGTGCTGGCAAAGCTGTCTGTTTTACTGGAAACACTTGCCCTTAGGCCCTAATTATCCCGGGTGCACTTCTCCAGACATCTGCTTTTCAGAAGCCATCAACAAAGCGATTTTTCACTCCTGTTTGACCAGCCAGTGAAGGTTTATGACTAACTGAGTTTAGAGAGCTGAAGATGTTTGGAGAAAAAAATCAGTTCTGATACTGGTTCCCAGATCTTCTTCTGCCATTTGATGTTGTACAGTTTGGAGATAATACGTTGTGACACAGCGAATAACTATATTGTCTTTGTGATACATCCCACAGTCAGATTGATATTGTCATGTAACATTAGCCAGAGCTTCTTTGGTTTCTTCCTCTTCTTCATCCGGTAAATGAAGAGTTTCCTGTCTGGTTTCCATAACTTCCTCTCTTTTAAAGAAATCACGGGGGGGGGGGGGCAACAAAACAAAAGGGTGAACATGATAAAAAGCATCAAGCCACTTCTAACATAGTGCTGGATGATTGAGAACGCACCACACTCTCAACAATACACAATGCCCTGGCAGTGGTTGAGGCACAACTCAGCAAGCAATAGTATTCATCTGAACCAAACGGAACTGTGTGAACTATCGTGAGACATTCCATTGGTTCTACATTATGGTTGACCAGAGACATCACAGGTTTTGTTTTTGGGAGGTAGTGTTTTGTATGGTGTTCTATTTATTGATTTCAGTGAGGGTGGCTATGCAGTGAGAGATAGATTAGGGAGCATTCCTCTCAAAGATGTTCCCACATCTCTCTCTTTCTCTCCCTCCCTCTCTTTCTCTCTCTCTCTCTCTCCCCCTATTTCCCTTTTTCTCACTATTTCTGACTGCTTGCTTCTCTCTCTCCCCCTCCCTTTAGGTCTCTCCCCTCCCTCCCTCTCCCTCCCACAGCTCTCACCTGTCTCTATGCTCTTCTCATTAATGTGTCATCTAACCTCGTGCCTCTGCTCAGTCCCTGGGAGTCACCAGACCTCTCAACTCACGTGTGGTTGCTTTAGGCCATGCCCGGCCTCACACTGTCCCCATTGAGTTGAGCAAACTTGTGTGTGTTGTGTATTCATATATGTGCTCATCTCTGTCTATGAATGTGTGTGTGTGTGTGTGTGTGTGTGTGTGTGTGTGTGTGTGTGTGTGTGTGTGTGTGTCCACCCGTGTGGGCCTTTGCATTTGTGTGCATGTGTCCCCCCACTCCCTGTGTGTGTGTGTGTGTGTGTGTGTGTGTGTGTGGCATTTCCTTCTAAAAGCTCATTAAAATAACAATAAGAGGAATGTGGTTGGAGAGCAGCCTGTCCCCAGTAACACTGTTGAGGGAGATGTGGGGGGGAGAGAGAAGAGAGGGGGGGGGGGGGGTAGTCTGTCCCACGTGTGTCTGAAAGGGCACACGCCGCTCTATTCATCCAGATGTGACAAGCTCGGCAAAAGCCAACCAATGCCTGCCCCTCTCTTCAGGGCCTTGCTGGTTTGGTTGGCAAAGCATTTCGCCTACTGAGGGTCAGCCATCCCAATCTGAGTGTAGGCAGACCCACAGCACCCCCCCCCCCCCAGTGTAATGAGACTTGGCCTATATTTAGGAACGTCTTTTTTTGGTACAGCACAATTTGGCTGTGTCAAAAGTTCATTTTCCTTTCACTGGCTTTGCTGACACACATTGTGGTCTGTGAGAGTTACTGTAGCAGGAGTATTATGCACACTTCAGGCAATTTACCTGCTTATGGGCCCTGTGCATTTCAGGGTATTGACAAGATATTGTGTTTCTGACCTTATCAAATGAAAACAGGAAGAGATGGTAGAACATCAGAGAGATTTTAATCCTTTCATGCTTTGGAGAGACCCCATGTTTGTACTTAGCTTTGGCCTGCTTGGCAGGACTTCTGAGAATGAGTGGTAGCATATGTTTTCAGGATGTCTTTGTGACCTGCCAGTGTGTGAGTCTGACTGTCAGTTAAAAATGTTATAAATCCCTCAAGCTTCGTAATATACGGTACCTGCTAGGTTTAATATTTCATATAACATTTTCCCATTGTTGTTGTTTGCAGAATGTTATCACAGAACCTCATTTGTTGGTTACCATGGAGTTACAATATAACGAGGATTTAGTGTTCTAAGAAGTAACCCTTTAATCTTTTGCATCTTTTAATGTCTCTGAAATCCCTCTGCTTGTTTGTTCGCCAAAGGCAAGCTGTTGTGTGCGTCTGATGTTTTTTGAGGGAATTTAGTGGCAAGCGTTCAGTTGCTCTTGTCTGTGTGATGCCCATCCTCTCTTCACCTCTCATCCTGTCCGTTTGAAACATATATCCTCACTCGCCGAGCCAGGAAGCCTCCAGTAAATAAACAAGGCCAGGGAAGCGAAGTGTTCCGTGACGCGCTGTGTTTAACTGTGGTGATGTGTCAGTCCTTGAGAGGATACTGCAGATGAAAGTATCAGAGCAGGTCTATCAGTGTACACATGGCAGTGAGCTTACATGAGCTTATAGTGTGTTTTTGAATGGGTGTTTTAATGTTTGGATTCTTAGATGATTATTATGGACTTGTTTGTGTTTACTTGAAAGGCTGCTTGGCCGTCCTTGTGAGTGTTTGTTCGAGCGGGGCTTATCTGTCAATGCGACTCTGCAGTAATCGCTCCTTGTTTTGAACCTTTCTCTGAAGCCATGGGCATGCTAACGAAGGCTGGCTGAATTTAGATTTAGAAAAACAAAACAAAGCCCAAAAATGAAATCTTCAAGTGAGAGAGTGATTCTGATTTTAATTCCATCATGTTTAGAGGCTTAGGTTATGTCTTAAAGGCTCGCATGTGGAAAACAAACACATATGCTTCATAATCAGACCAGCAAATGAATCCGCAGCTTTATCATGCTCCATACTACAGTGTTTAAATGATCATACACCCCCATGTTAAGGGGTCGTGGAATTCCCTCATCCCCCGTCACTATAGTAACTGATGGGGAGGAGGAAAAGGAGGAGGAGGTAGCTTCTGTTTTTATTCTGTCTGAATGAAGGGAGAAGAAAGAAAGAAAGAAAGACAAAGCTGTCGGTAGTCCTGCCTTCTTCTTCTTCTTCTTCTTCTTCTTCTTCTCTTTCCCCTTCTCCCTCTCCTTTTTATTCCTCCTCCCCCCATCTAGTTGTTGCAGAGGGGAAGGGGGCATTTGAAAGGATAGCCAAGCCATGGTCACCCAGCGTGTGCTGCGCTTGACAGATCAGCCCCCAGGTGCTGGGAAGAGGCAGATTTTGCTTGGCATCCAAGGCGATACCTTAGGGGATGGAGCAGTCCCGACAATACCCCACCCCCAGTTCCACGCTTGCCAAACCTCTCATCCACCCCACCCCCATACCGCTACAGACCCCCCCCCCCCCCCTCCTCCCCACCTCTGGCCAACCCCCACAAGTGTAACTGACTTCCAGAACAGGAACTAGCTTCAAATCTCTCTCTCTCTCTCTCTCTCTCTCTCTCTCTCTCTTCTATTCTTTGAAGAGAAATGACAGAAGAGCGCAATATAAAACAGGGAAAGAAGGGAGCTGAATTGCCTGGGTTGCACTCTCCAGTTACGAGCCACAGAAGAGTCTTTAATCACATGTTAAAACAACAATGCACACGGCGTTGTGGAACTCATCAGCTGTATGGCAGGGTTTCCTCTCCTCCTCCCTGTTTCTGAATTATCATCTATTGTTTGCGTTTGTCCTTGTAATCATGTGTTCCCTCATAATGCCACTTGTTAGCCACATCCTTCTATTTTCTTTCTCTCTTTTTTTTTTTCATTCTCTGACCTGCAGCCAAAATGTCACTGTTGGTGGGTGGTAACTATGGAGAGGAATGCTGGCTTGCTTGCTCACATTTTTTGCTGTTTCTATTCCCTTGCTCTAGAGGATCCCACTGGAGACGAGAGGCAATTGTGAGCCCCATTTCTCGGGCGTATCCAACCAACCCCCCATCCTCTATCCCTCTTGCTTGAGTGGCTTAAAAGAGACAAAAAAAAAAAACCTTCCAAAGAGAGGGGGACGGTAAAGTGGTGTCTGTTGGTGTCATGGGCCAGGACTGATTTGGGGAGGCGAGGATGCCTCCCCCACCCCAACCCCCAAACTTCACCCCTCCCTTCCCTTCCTTTCCCCAGGCCCCAATGTCCTCGTCGTTCATGAATAAAACAGTTGCATCGTCGTGCCATCGCATGTGGCTCAGCAGATAGAACAAAAGGCAGACGTCTCCGGGAAACCGTGACTGAGACGCGCGGCAAGCGGCGAGCGGGGAACAATGGCCGAGAGTGGTGGCAGCGGAGACACGGTCAGTGCAGGGCAGAAGACAACGCTTGCCCTGGCAGGCCTCCTCAGATGGGTGTTTAGTCATAGTCCCTTTGACCGAAATGTTAATTTCAGTTGCAATTTGGTCATAGCCTGTTACGGTTAAAGTCAGTCTAAATTTAGTGTGGGAGGGAGGGAGGGGGCGAGGGAGCGAGTGGGACTGGGCTTGGAACAGAGATGGATAGCAGGCAGGGCTGCCTATGAAGGTGGATGGGAGCACAGGCAGAGAATTATAGCACAGCAATTACGCCGCCACGCAATAGCAGCTCTCTATTTCAGCCTTGTCATTTTGGCCATGGCAACTCGCGTGATGAAATGAAAATGAAAGGGCTATTTCTTCTTCGTTTCTCGCTGAAAAACATTTTCGACTTATTTTGGTCCTCTTCCTGACCTGTCTTGTCTTCATTATAAAAGACGCATAAATGTTTGGTGTATTGCATGAAATCAAGCCTGTGCTCTTTACACAGAATCTCTGGAAGGAATGGTTATATCAGGCCCCTTGAAAACCGTTGTCTCTTTGGTCTTCTAGTAGCATAGTCTCAGTTGCAGACTGGTGAAAAACAGCACCTGAAATAATATGACTTTCTTTCCTAACAGATGTGTGATTCACCACACAAAACGAAAAAGAAAAAATGTTTAGAGTGTCCCTATTAAACAGAATGTTTTTTTTTCTGTTCATCTGACATTTACCGTCAGCCTGATGCTAGAGTATATTACATAACCTTATAAAAAAAAGTATGAGCACTTTTAATGTGCTCATGGAGAGTGAGGGTGAAGGTGGTGGGGATGTGTGTGTGTGTGTGTGTGTGTGTGTGTGTGTGTGTGTGTGTGTGTGTGTGTGTGTGTGTACACATGTGTGTGTACACATGTGTGTGTACGTGTGTGTGTACGTGTGTGTGTACGTGTGTGTGTACGTGTGTGTGTCGGGGGGGGTTACGGAGGGGTTGTTTGGAGATGTTTGGCGGCCACCACTGAGCATGCCCTTTGTCTCCTCTCCAACGGCAAAGCCCCCGCCAAGTTGTTCTGTTCCAGTCCGGTTCACACCTTACAACAGCCTGCAAGTATTTGACATCTCCAAACACACACACACACACACAAACACACACACAAACACACACACAAACACACACACAAACACACACACACACACACACACACACACACACACACAGACACACACACAGACACACACACAGACACACACACACACACACACACATACACACACACACACAGACATAAAGATACACACACACACACACATAGACATAAAGACACACACACACACACACACACACACACACATACGCACACACACGCGCAGGCCGTGGCGCAGCAGATGTGGCCGGAGCCAGAGCCACACAGGGAGCGATTGTATGTGACTGCGCACCCTCCGCGGGTCGAGGACTAATCCTGACAAGGTGCTGAGGATTGTCAATCTGATGCCATTTGGCAGCAGCGGCCTCTTGCTCCAGGGGCCAAACTTAGCCTACTGTGAGCACGCTCTCTGGGTCTTTGGGCAGACTTTGGTCTTCCTCACTCTCTCTCTCTCTCTCTCTCTCTCACACTCTCTTTTTGACTCTCTCGTGTGTGCTCTGTACCTCTTGCTCTGTCCGCATGCTGTAGTCTTTAGTACATACAGTAGAGAAACCTAGGCCGGTTTAGCTTTCTTCTTATAATGCACACAGTGTAGTGTGTGTGTGTGTGTGTGTGCATGGAGTAAAATATATTTCTGCCCTGTTGATAGGTGGTGATAATAATACCATACTGGGCCTTAATGAAAGACAGCATGTTGAATCATGGCTTCAAGGGCCCTACTTACAAACACGCACACGTGCACACGCACACACACACACGCGCACACACACACACACACACACACACACACACACACACACACACACACACACACACACACACACACAAGACTGCAAGATTGAATCAATACTTTCTGATATGATGTGTGAGGCATCAAATATTATTTTACCAACCAACGTTGGTGGTATTTCATCTTCAGAAAAGGAAAAAAAGACCTATGTCACAATCACATAAGAAACCTGTGTCTTAAGGGCATATGGTATTTTACTTGGTGAGAATTCAAATGTTGTCTCGCAGAATGATACTATTTAACTTGTTCCCTGAGAGGCGATTTGTCAAAGGCGTGGAAGCATTGTCAGTGTCAGTGTCAGTGTGGCCGCTCTCACCAGGGACGTCCCCCCCATTCCTTTCCTCTGTGTTCCTCTGTGTTCCTCTGTGTTCCTCTGTGTCGAGTTGGCGTTGCAGCAGTGCCATGTTTTATGGGCCCTTAATCTCCTATTCCCATCCGATGGTAAAAAGCCACTGTTGTGATCCAGGAGCCTGGAAACTGCAAGGCTATGTTCCCCGGAGAGCGGAGCTGGCAACTAATGGGTTAAATGGCATATGGTTATGAAGATTGAGAAGGAAGGCGTGTATAAAAGAGGTCGACCTCGTCACAGACTGACCTGAGTGACATTGATTAGAATTAGAATGTGAAGTGTGTATGGTCCTGGGGATGGGGGGGGGGGGGGGGGGGGGGGGGGGGCGGTGGCTGGGGGGCGAATCGCAAATGCGACACTTGGCCAGGGGGGCTATGGGGGTGGCAAGGGTGGTTGGAAATGGATGGGGGCGTTGTGTCTGTGTGTGTGTGTTTGTGGGGGGGGGGGGCTTACGATGGTGGTGAGGTGGGAGCATTGTTTTTAGGTTGTTAGATTGTTTTTGAGACAGAGAGGTGGGGATGGGGGTGGGGTAGAGTAGTGGTTAAGGACTGTAAATCCTCAGCTAAACTCTCGCCTGCGGACCACTGCGCTTTTGTTAATGAGCGCAGCCGTTTGAAACACAAATCACTGTCGACTGTGAAACTCTGTGCCGTGACCTAGTTCTGGAGCCCCTTTCAGTGACTTGTTGCTTGTAATTTTGGAAATGACAGCTACCACTTTGGACAGACCTCAGCGGCAATGACGGCCGAGGAAAGTGTTGACTTGGGCTCCCTTTATTTACCCTGATGCATTTTGAAGGGAAGAGGGCTGATGATGGGTCTCAATTAGACCTACAAAAAGTGCTGTCACAGCATCTCAGAGGGGGATAGAAGTAGGTCACCACGAGAGCGGTCAGTCTGGTGCTTGAAGAGTCCATAGGTTTTATTGGTTGCTGCCGTGTATGTTGTGCTTTGAGCAGTGATGGGGGTGGGTCAGGGTGCATGCTGTTGGGGGCCAGGGTGTGTGTGTGTGTGCGTGTGTGTGTATGTGCGTGTGTGTGTGTGTGCGCGCGCGCGGAGAGAGGGGGTAGGGAAGGGATAGGGTTGCGAGGCTGGAAGAGGAGCTGTTATTGGCTACACACCACAGAGACTGCTTATGGCTGTGCTGCATGACTGGGCATTTGTGACAGCTAGAGTCCTGTTCGCCACATCTGCCCCGGGCAGTGTGCTCTCCGCCAGTGAGCCGGGGAATCAATCAGCCGCCACAGAGAACTGGAGAGGCAGCTCCAAGGCCCAGCGACTCTGTTTGTTGTAGTGGTCGTAATAAAAGGGAAACATTACTGTGAGTGTGTGGTATTAACCGAAGACAGCATACAATTAAAGGACAAAAACAAAACCATGATTTTTTGTGTTCTTGTTCAGTTCATAGTAATAGCTTATTTAGGGATGTCTGCCTAAATGAAAACATGGTCATGGTCTATTTAAACAAAATAGCCTTTCAAACCTGATGTTTCATGATGCATGTTAGACATTTCCATTTCCAACATTTGTATTTCTAAAAGGCTCCAAAGACATTCTGCATTTAGCCGGCTTATTTTGTAGTGCTTTAAGTATTAGTCCGTCAAGAACTTTGGGTGGACCAGGGTATGACTTAAGGCTAAGAGGTACCGAAGTATTCATAAATAATATTACTTAACTGAGTAGTTATTACACATTATATTATTAAACACATATCTCTTGTTTGATATTCGCTGTAATTGTATTTAAGGCAGACATTTACTGTAGATTTTTCTTTTGTTTTTATGATTTCAGTTTGTTTTGGTTGGCTGTAACTTTTTTTCCTCTAGTGGCCAAATGAAGTTAGATGTTAACAAGCTCACTGAAGAATCTGTCTGGCTCCTTTTCCACTCACTGTGTACCCTCAGCAGACAAAGACTCCAGTGAGACCGAAGTGGTACTGCCCTCAACAAGACCCATGCACCACACACATGTGCACACACACACACACACACACACACACACACACACACACACACACACACACGTACACACATGCGTACACAAACACAAACACATACAGGCATAGGCCCAGGCCGAGGCCCATGGTCACCCTCTCGTAACCACTGCCTCAGTTGTTCCAACACAGACCTCTAAAAACACTGAAAAAAGCGCCTCTGGCTCGCTACTGACACTCTGCTAAAAGGCTGGTGGAAAGATCACTTAGCCGCTGCTGCTGATGTTCACTTGTGTCTGAATGCCTCTTGAAAAGAGTTTATTAAATTGACATTTATTTAGGTGGCATGTAACAAGTGAAAGACTAAATCTAATTTGCATCTTGCAATTATGCATATAATTCTTCTTTCCAAACAAAAAGAAGAAAAAACAGTCAGAATGACAGCATGTTAACATTGCTGAATTTAATTACCTTCCAAAATGATGCCAGCATAGAGACATAATAAGGCACATGGACACAGTCTTTCCCTATTGAATCTAGGACACTGCTTCTACAAAACTGTCCATCAATTTCAGTATGTATTATAGCCTCAGGCTATTGCTGAAGGACAGTTAGTTCCTCATTTTTTTTCAGGACACAACAGTACCTGTTGCTTAACAAGCATGTATGTGGAACTAGTTTCCTTTGAATGAAAGTAGGTTTCTAGGTCTGTCTTTAGTGTTTTTCTCTCTACTGTATGAGTAAGAGTTCTCCACATGTGCAGCAGGGAAGGCTGTCATTCAGGCATAGAACATGTAGGAGATATACTGTAGACTCTGAATGAACAAGGAGCTCTTAGAGACTGGCCTCTATACACACATGCGCATGGGCACGCAGAGAGAGAGAGAGAGAGAGAGAGAGAGAAAAAAAAAACTACACAAACACACACTTCTGACTGCTGGCAGTGAGTTACACAGATGGTGTTGCCCAGTTTGCAAGATCATCCTTGTCCAGGCTGAGTAACGTGGCCCCACAAGGCCAGTCCAGTTTTCATATCGCTTTCAAAGGACTTTGAGCTGGCACCTGTGGCACATCGCATATCAACAAACAGGCTGCAGGGGTAAGTTTACTTGAGATCAGCTTTGGGCCAGATGAAATCAGTTACAGTATTACATAACCGCTCTGCTTGAAGCACAGTAACACCAGGGAGGGGGGGGCACAGTCAAGTTAATGCACGTTCAACCAGGGGCAATCAGGGTAGCATAGTTTCGTGGAATCATTGATATATGATTCAGTGACAGGCTGAAATTTTCCAGATGCCAAAGATATATATATATTTTTTCCCCTTTATGTTTGTGAAGACGGTTTCCACCCAAATACTTACCCTGTGTTGCGTGACAATATTCACTTCACTGCTATTTTTGAAAGGCATAACAAAAAGATATGAAGAGATAGTTTGTCTTGCCAAAATGGGGAAACTATAATGCTACGTGTATTATAAATGGTATTGTGTATTTATTCTTGAAACAGTATATTTACAGTCAGGTAACAAATCCTCACGAGTGCAAGCATATACCCACACAGGAGAGGGCCTCTAGTGATATCAGCCCCTTGATACTACAGAGGAAAATACACCATAGATGATAGGCTTGGACTAATAAGGGAGACAACAGCCATTTGAGGCAAAGAGTCGAACTCCTGGGACAGGCTCAAACACACACACACACACACACACACACACACACACACACACACACACACACACACACACACACACACACACACACACACACACACACACACACACACACAGTGGGCATCCTTACAGCAAACAGGGGGCTTCCCACGGCATGGCTGTGGGCTCTCCACACGTTTGCCACCATAATAGATGGGCCCCCTTTGGCACGGCCGCGTTGTTTAGAGCCGAATGACACACAGAGAGCTGAAGCGCTCTGTCAGCTGAAAGAGCGAGTCCTGGCTTGTGCTTCTCACACACAGGTGCAAGATATGAAAGCAGCCTTGCTCAGAAATGGTTGGCTTCCAGGAGTTTGCCACAAAGGGGTGGGCTCACTCTTTTTCTCTCTCTCTCTCTCTCTCTCTCTCTCTTTCTCTCTCCCTCTCTGTCTCTCCTCATTCTCTCTCTGTGTGTGTGTATTTATGAGGAAGACAGAGAGAGAGAGAGAATGAGAAAAGGAGATGAAGAAAGTAAAGAAGAAACAAAGAAAGAAAGCAAGAGAGAGAGAGAGAAAGGAAAAACTATAGAGAAGGATCAGGCAGTGAACTGAAGTGTATCTTGGCTGGCTGACCCAGGGAAGGAGATGGGCCCACATCTCCATGTCTCCAAAATGTCTGCCCAACAAGGGCTGGGATTTGCAGCCATAATACCTGTGTAGATGGGCTCATATTGAGTGGACTCAAATGTCTTTATAATAATACCTGGCTCTTCAGTTACCCACAGCTTAAAGGGATGTTCCATTTTGACTGCCTGCTCGCCTAATCATCGCCCACTATCTACTGTTTTTGTTGTTGTTTCCCCGGAGTGCTGCATTAATATTCCCCGTTTGAGTCACGATTCGGTCATCTGATCGCAGCACAGAGAGTGACCTACTGAAACACATGGATCGCTGTCGTAGCTGCTGTCGAGAAAAATATGTTAGCAGATGAAGTGGTGTTGTTTTGGTCCATTGCGAGACTCCCGTCTGGTGTTAGAGGCGGGCAAGCACACAGCACGCTGTGCACAGTAAGTGCTGCGGAGATGACTGATGATCTTAATTGCTGTGCGAGGACACAGCACTCAGTCAGGGCTATAAGATGAGCACTGTTGTCTCTTTCTCTCTCTCAATCTCTCTCTCTCTCTCTCTCTTTCTTTCTTTCTGCCTATCTCTCCCCCTCTTTCTCTAAGCAAAACATGTATTACGTAGCTGTACGCTATCATTCACCCATGCCATCAGTCTAATGTTAAACAGGATTCCGGCTGGAATGGTGGATCGTTTCTCCCAAGTGATAAATCAGCTTATATGTGCAACAGCGCTGGCATTAGGCGTCAGAGAAGCCATACTTCATCTCAGTGTTTAGCACGTTCCAATCATAGCACACTCCAGGCCGGCAGACTTTGCATTTTAATGAAATTGTTAATTGATGACCAACTTAAAAAGAGATGAGGCTCTCTATGTGGTGTGCCAATTACTGTATGTTGTCTTTGATAGCTGCAATCTGAATATTTATCTCGACAAAAGCAGATGGAAACCTAGGGTGGTGCATGAAAACATGGATTTGAGAGCTGTGAATTTGTTAATCACTTTGATTGCACACACCCTATCATCTCTACCTCATTGGCCACTGTTAAACCAATTCTTCATTACTGTGCTATTATTGAATTAACTGACGTGATGTACTTTTAAGTACCGGTATATACTGTTATAACATTTCTGTTTATTTTATGTATTAGACTATAATTTGTGACTTTTGTGTCTAAGTATAAGTATAAGTATATATACTCTTTTCATCCCGTGAGGGAAATTTGGTCTCTTCATTTATCCCAATCCGTGAATTAGTGAAACACACTCAGCACACAGTGAACACACAGTGAGTTGAAGCACACACTAATCCCGACGCAGTGAGCTGCCTGCAACAACAGCGGCGCTCCGGGAACAGTGAGGGGTTAAGGTACCTTGCTCAAGAGCACTTCAGCCATGCCTACTGGTCAGGGTTCGAACCGGCAACCCCTCCAGTTACAAGTCTGAAGCGCTAACCAGTAGGCTTCAATATGCATTGTAATAATACATTGTAATAATACGTGATTACTTTAATATAATAATATGATAATGTGTAAATTTAAAGTACACACAACTATTTATTATGTGAATCTGTAGGTAGACTGTGAAATGGGAGCACTATGTCTAACAGCCTGTTGTCTCTCTCTCCAGTACATCAAAATTCCTGCTGGCACTCCAGAGGCACCCGATGCACTGCGTGTCTTCTCCTTCTACCTGTCCAGCGACAGCAAGGACAAACCTCAGGCCAGCTTTGACTGTATTCACCAGTATGGCTTGGGGTAAGAACACTGGCCTACACAGGAATGCTCATGGTATACAACTTCCAGACAGTGAAAAATGTTATGGGACATTAATGTCATACATACACCTTGCTGTTAAGAAGGACGAGGACAATTAGTTTTTAGGTGTTTAGATTTCTTGTTTAAAATAAAAACTGTAAAATAAAAATAAAAATAAAGCAACTGAGGGTGAATTGTTTACAACTCCAAAAGAACACGTGACCTTTCAACCCATGATGACATCACTCCATTAGTGGTCAGCTCTGGTCCAAAGGGCTTGTTACTTGGTCAGAGAGTGGTGCTGGTTTGAAGCAACTCAAAGGAGTCTTGTGGTTTTACAATGGCTCACTTGTTCCTCCGAATAATGGCTGCATATTAGATGTGGGAAATGTAAACTGTTGTCACAGAACCGGTCATGAGTGTTAGTCAGAGATTAGTCATTCACCTTCCGGTTGTCTTGTTGATGATACATTGTCATAGATACTGTACACCCATGTTTTACCATAGATATGTGTGTCTTGTCTTATTTGGCACACAATGGATGTTTTCTTATTTGAAAACAATGAAACTTAAAAAAATTCTCACAAAAGATCTGACAAGATTAGTGTCAAAGTGTGTAACAGGGGACATTTATGGCAAAATTTAGTGCAAAAATGGTGTGGATATCACACTATGGGTAGTGTGTGTGTGTGTGTGTGTGTGTGTGTGTGTGTGTGTGTGTGTGTGTGTGTGTGTGTGTGTGTGTGTGTGTGTGTGTGTGTGTGTGTGTGTGTGTGTGTGTGTGTGAGAGAGACTATTTGTAGACATGTGGGGGACAGTCAAGGCCCTAAACCACCCTCTTTCTCACCTCTCCCCTCCTCAGGGATGGCTGGGAACATCTGGAGAGCCAGGGGAGCATCCAGGACAAGATCACGGTTTGTGCCACGGATGACTCCTACCAGATGACCCGCGAGCGCATGTCCCAGGTGGAGAAAGACATCATGAGCAGGTCGGCCATTGAGATAAAGCCAGGCTCCACGAACCTCAGTAAGTACCCTAGATAGATAGATAGATAGATAGATAGATAGATAGATAGATACTTTATTGATCCTCAGGGGAAATTCAAGATGCCTATGCTGTGCACAGCCTTGCGAGCTGCTCTCTCCTCCATTTCTCTGCCTCTTGAAAGTGATTTTTTGTTGAAGCTGAAGAGATCGCCTCCTTAAAGTGTTTTGACTACTCTAAAAGCAATAGGCTATTTTTACTCACTGTTTTGCCTTTGGAGTAAATGTCCCTGGATATTCAACACTGATCACTGTTAACGGGATACTATGCCATGTTTGGCGGCCCTTTGTTCTTTTGTCTTCTCTCTCTCTCATCCAGCTCATTTATCTGAATCGCTTAGGCACAAGGCCAGAGATTTTCTCCATTAATGTGACTGAGATTTGCCAGAAGTATGCGCTAACAAGTCTCATGCTGGGTGGATGAAGTTTAGCCTGAGATTTTAATTACCGTGGCTGGGATTCAATTAGTTTTCATCTGCAGAAGCGCTGAATTATACATGGGGGTCCTCTGAAGCAAAGTCCATAATTCCCCCTAAGTGGCAGAAGCAGGGGGGGAACCCACCACCACTGGACTGGCGTCTCAGAGAATTTCTCCCCGCTGTCTGGGGTGACGGATGTACAGTCACCTACTGGGAGGTGTGTGCATGGAAGCACAGTGGTGTTGTTTTGGCTGGATAAATGTGAGCCAGTAGACCTTTAGGAGAAAGTGTTTATATATGGATGTAATGCTCCATGGCAGAGGGAGAAAAACATGTTTGAAAAACAAATTTGTTTTTTTTGCGCTGTCGCCATTTTGTCTCCTCGTTGATAGTCGGACCTAGCTGAAAACATGTTGCAGGCATCCACTCTGTCTAAGTCCTAGGAGACATTGTTTTGTGAAGGCAGGAATGAGGTCTCGGGCTGCATTTGTGATGTTGTGCCACACAGCAAAGCTCCCTGTGGTGACAGACTGTATTTCTGTGGTCTAGTAATGGTACACTCACTCCCTAGAGGGATCCTAAATACCACCCCGGAATCATAGCTTTCAGGCCACTTTAAATGTATGGCAGGTATAGGGGAGGTAGCTTCGATATATTTATACAAGTTAAGGTCACGTTTGTTTTCAATGTAAAAGTTGACTTGAACATGTAGTGCAACTCACTGTTTTCCTTTGATGATAAGATATTATCTTTCTCATGCTGTTTTTGACCTGTCACATATGTATGGATAGAGTATTGAGAGTCAGTTATGCTACCAACATCCTATGTTCTTGAGTACCGCTCTGTAAATGGCGACAATGGCCTAATACCTGCTTGTCGAGATTCCTTAAGTCCTTGATGAACTTGTTATATTTCCGTTCCGTCAGCCACATGCGGTCAATGCCCTCATCAACTATACCCATGGTTATTATTGGCTTCACCTTACAATAGCCAACGCTTGAGTGAGGGCTGAGCTGGTAAAGGATGGTTCATTCCCTCACACATCTGCGCCACAGACTGATGGGAGTGACGTGTACGGTGTGCTTCTGTGGTCTGACGGACAGCTCCTCATGGGAGGAAGGTGAAACTGTGTGTTTTAGTCGGTTACCGGTGGACCACCCTTGTGGTTTTCACCTCCTGGGAACTGAGAATGTACATTTCTGTTGGCGTAATCTGTCAAATGTGTTTGCCGGTGGTGAGATAGCCTTTATAAATCTGTTGGAATTCACTTGTATTGTGTTTTTTGGAGTGACTCCCCAGCTAATCTGAAATCATGCCAGTACATGTTATATGCATGTAGGGTAGCATCTGATTATGAATCATGGGGGACACTTAAGTTCAGGAGACACACGTTAACCATTAACACATAACTAATGTATTAGTGCTCAACAAGGTCTGTATTAAGCATCATTGCACATTTATTAGGTCTTTATTGAACCATTTTTTTTATTCTTAATCAATAGGTTATTTATGTTTTGGTAAATCCTTAATAAGCAACTAGTTGGTCTTGATCTAAGGTTACTGGTATATAGTATGGATCAAAATAGAGTTGATAGACTCCTAATGCACTGTCAGAATATGTGACTTATTATATGACTTATAGCATTACAAAGCTGTTAAGTTTCTATTTTGATCCATGCTACATGTCAATAACCTTAGATCAAGACCAACTAGTTGCTTATCAAGGATTTGTCCTGAATAAATCACCTATTCAGTAAGAATAAGAAATCGCTGAATAAAGACCTATCATATGTGTAGTGATGGTTAATGTTTAACATGTGTTCCCAAAACTGAAGTGTTATCAAATTTTGACTTTCTGATTTTAAGGAAATGCCATGTGCCCAGAGGAAACAAATTGATTGGTATTTTGCCATTTGAGTTTTAGATATGCATGATTTAATTCTGCCTCCCTTGTGAGACTCAACACGTCGAGACATCAAGGACAGCCCCGTCAGGCGCCACCGTTTTCCATCCCCCAAGCTATTATCAAACATAGCCTGCTCCGAGTTTCGGAAAAACACAGGCACATTATTTTTTTTGTACAGAAACCGGTGTAGTCTGTGTTTAAAACAGTGTAAAGCCTGAACTTGATCCACTAAGCACGGCTTCGATGTCATTATTCCTGCGACGTCACAGTGAGAACTGTTCAGTGTATTAGAAATGACATAAAAGCAGAGAAGCATTTATTTGGACATGTTCCGAAGCCCATAGACTGGCTGTGTTGCGTTGTCCTGTGGCAACCTCTAAAGCTAGGCTTAAAGTTCTAATGGGATTACGCGTTGGCCGATATCTATTAGTGCTGCCGTGTCCTGCTGGCCAGGCTCCAGGTGTATTAGCGTGGTCGGCACGGGGCGGAAAAGGGCCCGGCCTGCAAGGCTCGGGGGTTGGCTTCGGTGGCCCACTGTTTGCACAGGAGAAAGCAGGAAGGTTACGCTCAGCAGTCCCCTCTCACACACTTCAGTCCTCACACACACTGCACACCAACCCTTAAGTGTGTGTGTGTTTGGGTGCAAGGCCAGGTGTGTGTGTGCGCGTGTTTGTGCGCACGTGTGTATGAATGTTGGATGTGTGTTTGTTCATGCACACTCTAATTAGTGTGTGTGTGTGTGTGTGTGTGTGACTCAGTGGACGAGGTCATGCGAGTCCTGTGCCAGTGTGTTTGT